>NC_084614.1:76534006-76546506 GCF_033978795.1 Nerophis ophidion
AAGTGTGCTGGATGCAAGAATTTGCCATGTTATTGAATATTCAACATTATTGTCTTTGAGGTTCCAAATGTGCTTGCTGAGTTCTGTAGAATTCCGCAAAGTCCGGTTTCTAAAGGAGGCCTTGTGATTATTCCAACTGGTTTTAAACGCTCCTTCGGTTAATCCTACGTACGTGTCGGATGTGTTAATGTCCTTGCGTGTTACCTTTGCTTGGTAAACGACTGATGTTTGTAAGCACCCCCCGTTGAGAGGGCAATCAGGTTTCTTGCCACAGTTACATTCCTTATTGGTTTCAGAGTCGTTTAGTCTGGGGGTAGGCAGTCCTTTTGCAATTGCTTTGTTGTGGTTTGAAATGATTTGTTGCATGTTATTCATACAGCTGTAGCTCAATTTAATGTTTTTCTTGTTGAATATTTTTCTTAGGGTGTTGCCTTTGGGGAAGTGTTTGTCGATCAGAGTGAGGAACTTGTTGGTTGAGACTTTTTTGCTGAATGGGGGGTTGTACCAGATGATGTTGTTTCGTTTTCTGCTCTTTTTTGGTTGGTTTCCTGGCGTGGGTTCATAGGTGAGGGTGAAGTTGTATCCGCTTTCATCAAGTGCTTTCTGGTACGGGGGGGTTGCTTGGTCGAATTCAGCTTTGCTAGATGACAGCATCGATAGCCTTTTATTAATTCCGGTAGGTATTCTTTTCGTGGTGGTGGTTGCTGTCATGGTTTACGTATTGGAGTGTTGTGTTGGGTTTCGTGAATGATTGGTAGCCTTTTATTTCTCAGGTTGAAAGTGACGTCGAGGAAGTCGACGGTTTGCTTGTTGGCTTCAATCGTGATCCGTCGGTCGTTCTCTTTGAAGATTTGGCATATGCGCTTCTTGGTATTCTCGCTGCTCCTTGGCGAGGCGCGGCACACTGCCAGTCCGCAGCATATATATATATATATATATATATATATATATATATATATATATATATATATATATATATATATATATATATATATATATATATATATATATATATATATATATATATAAAATAAACCAGGTGCAAAGCCATAGGCTCATTCAGATTCATTAAATAACTTAAATTTGGAAGACAGCATCATCATTTTCACAGCTTTTTTGTTGTTAGAGTTAGAGAGCGTTTTAAAGTAAAGATCAAAATCTTTTTTAAAGGCACAAAAGACAGGTCGGGGATTGAGAAACTTACATTTATGAATATAAAACTTAGCCAATAGAATAATGAGGTTGCTGTCATACATTGTCACAAGTGGTCTTTTCTGCTGTCATACGTGTTTTGGTTATCATTTGCATTCATCTTTCCATCATTCCTACTGTCTCTCTATGGCTACCTGTCCGTGAACAACAGCTGACATGGTACAAGCGGTAGGAAATGGATGGATGAATGGACGTTTCATTGGAGGGAAGAGTCTCATTGTCTGCTTTCTTCCCAAAAGCGACACCTGGCGGACTACAATGAAACTGCAGAAACTGAAAGTGTATGCCAGTACCAGTAGGGGGCCAAATATTTCCCACTGAGGGCCACGTAGTGAAAAATGAAAGCACGGGGGCCAATTTTGGTATTTTTCACTTTCAAAACCAATACAATATATAGATTTTTTTTCCAACTTTAGGGCACCACTCAAGTTTGGTCCTCAATCACAAAAAATAGTGAGAATAAGCCACATATATTTTTTGGATTATTGCTTAAATCTCTCGATCAACTTTAGGTCTATCTGTCGATATAAAGTTGTTGTTCTTTTAATTAACTTTGGCCAACAATCCTGTATTCCAGGGGTCGGGAACCTTTTTGGCTGAAAGAGCCAAAAAGCCAAATATTTTAAAATATATTTCCGTAAGAGCCATATAATATTTTTTTTAACACTGAACACAACTAAACACGTGCATTTTTAAGTAAGACCAACATTTGTAGAGTATAATAGGTCTCTTATTCTTTGTAATAACAGTGTTATTCTGAAGCTAACTGTGGAGGGGGCGTGGCCTGTGGGCCTGCAGTGAACTGGAGTGTGCCAGGACCGGCCTCTAAATCAGCGACAGGTGCGTAGACGGCCCACCTGGGCCTTGTAATCTAATCACCTGTCACTCTGTTATAAGCTCCCTCCATCAGTGTGTGAATGGGTGAATGTGGAAGTAGTGTCAAAGCGCTTTGAGTACCTTGAAGGTAGAAAAGCGCTATACAAGTACAACCCATTTATTTATTTATTTATAAGCAGCAGCCAGGAGGAGAGACGGGGTTGGGGCTGGAGCCAGAGCGCGAGCGAAAACGAAAGAGAATCATGTACTTGCTGGAAAGCAACTGAGGGACTTATTGGAAAATAAAACAATATTGTAACCCCGAAACAGGCTCTCATGTCGGTGCTTGGTGGTCTGAAGAACCCCCAGGAGGGCAAGCCCCACACTAACCAATAATAAATAAATAACTTCTTACCATTAACGCAACTTCTTGAACAGGTGCGGTAGAAAACGGATGGATGGATTAAAAATGCATGAGAATGTTTTACATTTTGAACATTATTTTTAACACTGTGATTACAAGTGGAATTATTCATTATTTATCGTGTTAAGCAACGTCAGCTCAGATTTATCCGAGAGCCAGATGCAGTCATCAAAAGAGCCACATCTGGCTCCCGAGCCATAGGTTCCCTACCCCTGCCGTATTCAGTGGGGCAAAAAAGTATTTAGTCAGCCACCGATTGTGCAAAGTTCTCCCACTTAAAACGATGACAGAGGTCTGTAATTTTCATCATAGGTACACTTCAACTGTGAGAGACAGAATGTGGGGGAAAAAAATCCAGGAATTCACATTGTAGGAATTTTAAATAATTTAATTCTAAATTATGGTGGAAAATAAGTATTTGGTCGAGCATTCAAAGCTCTCACTGATGGAAGGAGGTTTTGGCTCAAAATCTCACGATACATGACCCCATTCATTCTTTCCTTAACCTTCCTCTTGTGTTAACTTTCTGTTACCATCTCTTATGTTAACGGGTCTGTTTTGACCCATGTTTTAAATCAGCTTTAAAATACACTAAAAACAATTATCTATCATCCAATTTGTTTCTCATCTCTTGGTTACCTTGTTAGGCTTCCTTATCCTTGAAAATATTGGTTTTAATATTTTTGGTTTGGGCCATTGGGCCTTTTTTTGTCAGTATACCCCTCGATTTCAATTTTTAAAAATGGTAAAACGAACCTCAAGAGAATCATATAAATAAAAAAAAGGTTGTTGTGTTACCTAACTATTACTAAGGGGTATTAGAACACATCTCTTATATAAATGTGTTTTGTTTATTTTTTCATTTTAAGAATTTTAACTATAGTAACATCTGTGGTGTTACGGGTCAATTTCGACCCATATATGTTTACTTCAAGAAAAAGGGTAAAAAGTATTTTTTTCAGCAACAGAAATCCAACATCAAACAAACAACCAATCAAGCAAATGAAACCAAGAGAAATAGATTACTAGTTCCAAAACTAATAAAAAAACAAAATCAGAGTGGCAAAAAGTGACACTTTTAGTGTCCGTCTTTTGTTTGTTTTTGTACAGGAATACAAGGTAAAATGAGAATCCACTAAAGCTCACATGATTGGGGGAGGAGCTGGCTGTCAGTGTGTTCAGTTTTGGCTCTTATCATTGCTTTATCATCTTATTTTTATAACCGGGTCGAAACCGACCCTAACAACACCAAGGGCATACTTTCTACCAGAGCATTTTATAATTTAGTGAAAAAAATTCAAATGTTTTATTTTGTTGACAAAGAGGTTCCTGACAAAGTCAAAACGCTTTGATGCAAAAAAATAAATGTATGTGGTGTTTTTATGCATTTAAAAACTAAAACGGGTCGGTGCCGACCCTAACACAAGACGAAGGTTAACACGGATCAATCGTCCAGAAAAACAGCCCCAAAGCATGATGTTTCCACCCCCCATGCTTCACAGTAGGTATGGTGTTCTTGGGATGCAGCTCAGTATTCTTCTTCCTCCAAACACGACCAGTTGAGTTTATACCAAAAAGTTCTATCTTGGTTTCATCTGACCACACGGCATTCTCCCAATCCCCTGCTGTATCATCCATGTATCCATTTTGGTATCAACTCAACTCGTGGTGTTTGGAGGAAGAAGAATACTGAGTTGCATCCCAAGAACACCATACCTACTGTGAAGCATGGGGGTGGAAACATCATGCTTTGGGGCTGTTTATCTGGACGATTGATCCGTGTAAAGTAAAGAATGAATGGGGCCATGTATCGTGAGATTTTGAGCCAAAACCTCCTTCCATCAGTGAGAGCTTTGAATGGTTGACCAAATACTTATTTTCCACCATAATTTACAAATAAACAATGTGAATTCCTGGATTTTTTTCCCCCACATTCTGTCTCTCACAGTTGAAGTGTACCTATGATGAAAATGACAGACCTCTGTCATCATTTTAAGTGGGAGAACTTGCACAAAGGGTGCCGGACTAAATACTTTTTTGCCCCACTGTACCTCCGCATGGCTCTCGTGCACGCTAAGCTAGGCTAGGCTAGCGGGCCGGAGGCTAAAGTGTGTCAAAGAGCTCATAAAAGTTTATGACAGCCGCCATGTTGGTGTGGTTAATGTTCACCCGAGGACAGGTGACACATGCCGGGAAACAAGATGGACGCTTTCTTATCGCTGCTCCTCTTATTATTCATTTTCCTCCACGGTCCAACGTTTATTTGTTTCTCCTTTAAAGACAAGAAGGTGATAACTCCTCAGAAAATAATCGGGACGAAGTTCATCAGGAATTGACGTCGGCGGTTTCTTCACTTTTGATGCTTTCCGACATTTCAGTGGAAACAACATAATGTTTATTATTGCAATATTTTATTTTTTATTGCGTAACCTTGAAGAAAGGGTACCTAATGAAAAGTCCTGAGGCAAGAACTCTACAGCTTTTGAGTTGTTTTTCATTAATGAAACAACCGTAATGAGCATTTTATCATAAGCATAACTATGATCATCTTAATAAGAATAAAACATCACTTTTCTATGATATATTTATACTGAAATACAATCAAATGTGTACTACTACTGTATTGCTGTCAATAATAATAATTAATACTGCAATTCTCCACTTTTCAATAACTATATTTTCTACATTATACCGAAACTTTTACCACAAAAATAATGTAATTTTCCATAATAATACTGTCTCACAATACTACAAACCCTGTTTCCATATGAGTTGGGAAATTGTGTTAGATGTAAATATAAACGGAATACAATGATTTGCAAATCCTTTTCAACCCATATTCAGTTGAATATGCTACAAAGACAACATATTTGATGTTCAAACTCTTGAACATTTTTTTTGTTTGCGAATAATCATTAACTTTAGAATTTGATGCCAGCAACACCTGACAAAGAAGTTGGGAAAGGTGGCAATAAATACTGATAAAGTTGAGGAATGCTTATCAAACACTTATTTGGAACATCCCACAGGTGTGCAGGCTAATTGGGAACAGGTGGGTGCCATGATTGGGTATAAAAGCAGCTTCCATGAAATGCTAAGTATTTCACAAACTAGGATGGGGCGAGGGTCACCAATTTGAAAGCAAATTGTCGAAAAGTTCTAGAACAACATTTCTCAACGAGCTATTGCAAGGAATTTAGGGATTTTTACCATCTACGGTCCGTAAAATCATCAAAAGGTTCAAAGAATCTGGAGAAATCACTGCACGTAAGCGATGATATTACGGACCTTTGATCCCTCAGGTGGTACTGCATCAAAAACCGACATCAGTGTGTAAAGGATATCACCACATGGGCTCAGGAACACTTCAGAAAACCACTGTCAGTAACTGTATGTGTGTATAGGTATTCATATGCATGCAGATATGCATCTGTGTGGATACATATACACATACATAGATACATCTGTCATCTCTATCTTTTTTTTTTTACTATTTATACTACCATATTGTATATGCACCTTAGGAGGAGCTGCTCCAATTTCGTTGTTCTTTGAACCTGTTCATTGCAATAATGACAATAAAACTCTATTCTATTCTATTCTATTCTATTCTACAGTTGGTCGCTACATCTGTAAGTGCAAGTTAAAACTCTACTATGCAAAGCAAAACCCATTTATCAACAACACCCAGAAACACCGCCGGCTTCGCTGGGCACCGAGCTCATCTATGATGGACTGATGCAAAGTGGAAAAGTGTTCTGTGGTCTGACAAGTCCACATTTCAAATTATATTTGCAAACTGTGGAGGTGGTGTCCTGCGGAACAAAGAGGAAAAGAACCATCCGGATTGTTATAGGCGCAAAGTTCGAAAGCCAGCATCTGTGATGGTATGGGGGTGTATTAGTGCCCAAGGCATGGGTAACTTACACATCTGTGAAGGCACCACACAGGTTTTGGAGCAACATATATTGTCATCCAAGCAAGGTTATCATGGACGCCCCTGTTTATTTCAGCAAGACAATGCCAAGCCACTTGTTACAACAGCGTGGTTTCGTAGTAAAAGAGTGCGGGTACTTTCCTGGCCCGCCTGAAGTCCAGACCTGTCTCCCATCGAAAATGTGTGGCGCATAATGAAGCATAAAATACGACAGTGAGACCCCGGACTGTTGAACGACTGAAGCTCTACATAAAACAAGAATGGGAAAGAATTCCACTTTCAAAGCTTCAACAATTAGTTTCCTCAGTTCCCAAACGTTTATTGAGTGTTGTTAAAAGAAAAGGTGATGTAACACAGTGGTGAACATGCCCTTTCCCAACTACTTTGGCACGTTTTGCAGCTATGAAATTTATAATTGATAATACAAATAATAATACATAACTCGTCCATAATATAAATACATTATTGTATTGTTTTAACATTTCAAATCCACCTATTTTATTCAATTGTACCACTTTATGTACCACATATAATCATAAAAATATTGATTATACAAAAAATAATACATAACTTTTCCATAATTACAGTATTATATCGTTTTAAAATGTATAATATACTTTTTTAATTTAACTACCAAAATTAGAATTACAATATGCTATTCACAATAACAATATGTACAACACAAATAATAATACATCACTTGTCCATGATTATTGTATTGTATTGTCTTAAAATGTTCAATCCACCTATTTAATTGCACTACTATAGTTAAAATTATAATATACTACCATATACCACCATAATTAAAATGATAATATGTCATTAACGATAACAATACCAATACTGATAATACAAATAGTAATACATAATTTGTCCATAATTGCAGTATTATATTGTTTCAAAATTTCAAATCCACCTATTTCATTCAGTTTTACTACTTTAATGAAAAATATAATATACTACCAACAATACCAATCATAACAATATTAATCATTTAATAAATAATACATAATTTGTCCATAATGACAGTAGTATATTGTTTAAAAATGTCAAAGCCACATATTTTTTGATTAAAATTATAATAAACTACCAACAATACCCATCATAACAATGTTGATAATACAATAAATAATAGACAACTTTTTCAATATTACAGCACTGTTTTAAAATGTCTAATTTTCCTTTTATAAATCAAAACTACCATAATTAAAATTATAATATGTCATAGACAATAATAACAATATTAATAATACCAATAACAATACATCACTTGCCCATAATTACAACATTGCATTGTTTTAAAATGTAAAATCCAACTTTTTAATTCATTAAAATGATAATATACCACCAACAATACCAATAAAAACAATATTGATAATGCAAATAATAATACATAACCTGTCCATAAAAACAGTATTGTATTGTTTTAAAATGTTCAATCCACTTATCTAATTAATGAGAATCATTACATACCACCAACAATGCCAATAAAACAATATTGATGATAAAAAAATAATAATACATCACTTGTCCATAATTAAATGATAAATGGGTTGTACTTGTATAGCGCTTTTCTACCTTCAAGGTACTCAAAGCGCTTTGACACTACTTCCACGTTTACCCATTCACACACACATTCACACACTGATGGAGGGAGCTGCCATGCAAGGCGCTAAACAGCACCCATCAGGAGCAAGGGTGAAGTGTCTTCCTCAGGACACAACGGACGTGACGAGGTTGGTATTTGGTGGGGATTGAACCAGGGACACATCAAAATTATAAAGATACCAATACAACAATGTTGATAATGCTAACAATACATCACTTTCCCATAATTACAGTATTATATTGTGTTAAAAATGTTTATTCCACCTGTTTAGTTATTTAAAATTATACCAACAATACCAATAAAACAATATTGATAGTACAAATAGTAATAAATAACTTGTCCGTAATTACAGCAGTATATTGTTTTAAAATGTTTGTTCTACCTGTTTAATTAATTAAAATTATAACATACCACCAACAATACCAATACCAAAATATTGATAATACTAACAATACATCACTTGCCCATAATTACAGTATTATATTGTGTTAAAAATGTTTAATCCACCTGTTTAATTAATTAGAACTATACCAAAAATACCGATAAAACAATATTGATAGTACATATGGTAATAAATAACGTGTCCATAATTACAGTATTGTTTTAAAATGTCAGATATTCTTGTTTTGTTTTTTTGTAATACTACTATAATTAAAATGACACTATACTAATAATCATATATATATATATATATATATATATATATATATATATATATATATATATATATATATGTATATATATATATATATATATATATATATATATATATATATATATATATATATATATATATATATATATATATATATATATATATATATATATATATATCAGGGGTCACCAGGTAGCCCGAAAGGACCAGATGAGTCGCCCGCTGGCCTGTTCTAAAAATAGCTCAAATAGCAGCACTTACCAGTGAGCTGCCTCCATTTTTTACATTTTATTCATTTACTAGCAAGCTGGTCTCGCTTTGCTCGACATTTTTAATTCTAAGAGAGATATAACTCAAATAGAATTTGAAAATCCAAGAAAATGTTTTAAAGACTTGGTCTTCACTTGTTTAAATAAATTCATTTATTTTTTTACTTTGCTTCTTAAAACGTTCAGAAAGACAATTTTAGAGAAAAAATACAACCTTAAAAATGATTTTAGGATTTTTAAACACATATGACTTTTTACCTTTTAAATTCCTTCCTCTTCTTTCCTGACAATTTAAATTAATGTTAAAGTATTCTATTTATTTTTTATTGTAAAGAATAATAAATACATTTTGATTTAATTCTTCATTTTAGCTTCTGTTTTTTCGACGAAGAATATTTGTGAAATATTTCTTCAAACCAATTATGATCAAAATTAAAAAAAAATATTCTGGCAAATCTAGAAAATCTGTAGAATCAAATTTGAATCTTTTTTTAAAGTATTTTTAATTAATTTGAAAATTTTTGTTCAGGAAAATCAAGAAGAAATAATGATTTGTCTTTGTTGGACATATAGCTTGGTCCAATTTGTTATATATTCTAACAAAGTGCAGATTAGATTTTAACCTATTTAAAACATGTCATCAAAATTCTAAAATTAATCCTAAACAGGAAAAATTACTAATGATGTTCCATAAATTCCTTTTTTTTTTATTTTTTCAAAAAGATTCAAATTAGCTAGTGTTTCTCTTCTTTTATTTTTTTTGGTTGAATTTTGAATTTTAAAGAGTCGAAATTGAAGATAAACTATGTTTCGAAATTTTATTTTCATTTTTTTTCCTGTTTTCTCCTCTTTTAAACCGTTCAATTAAGTGTTTTTTTCATCAATTACTCTCTACAAAAAAACCTTCCGTAAAAGGAAAAAAAAATGTACGACGGAATGACGGACAGAAATACCCATTTTTATATATGTATATAGATTTATTTATCAAAGGTAAATTGAGCAAATTGGCTATTTCTGGCAATTTTTTTAAGTGTGTATCAAACTGGTAGCCCTTCGCTCTAATCAGTACCCAAGAAGTATATATATATATATATATATATATATATATATATATATATATATATATGAACTTTTAATATTCATATTGTTAAAAATTACAAAGAAGAAGAGTAAATTGAAACAATATTATTGTTTCAAGTGTGTCGATGATAAAGGTGAGTGTGGGTGTGTGGGGGCGGGGCGGTGTCAGGTAAGAGCAATAAAAGCGGTCACGTGATCAGGTCCCTTTATAACGGGCGACTGACGGGCGGGTGCATGCGCATCAGGTGAAGACACGCACACGCACACGGACAAGACGCGCGGCAGGTGAGCGTGCCCCTCCCCGCCCCCTCCAACATGTACGTGAGCTACCTGCAGCTGGACAAGGACCCCCCCATGTACCACCAGAACCCGGTCGGCAGACACCCGGGCCTCAGCCTCAGCCCGCAGAACTACCCAGTACCGGCCCCGGCCCAGTACCCGGACTACGCGGGCTACCACCCCGTGCACCACCACGGCCTGGGCCCGGCAGACCCCCACAACCCTCACCCCCCGCACCCCCCTCAGCAGCAGAACGGCGCCTGGAGCCCGGCCTACCCGCCCCCGCCTCTGCCTCCCCCCTCTCAGTCCGCGCGGGACGACTGGGCCGCGCACCACTACGGGACCCCCACCGGGCCTCCCGGGACCACCGCCGTGGGCCCCAACCTGGGCTACGGCCCACCGGAGTTCGCCGGGCAATCGCCGGGTATGTTGGCCGCCTCCCTGAGCGCGCCCGCGGGACAAGGGTCGGCCGCGTCCCCGCAGAGGAGAAACGCCTACGAGTGGATACGACGCGCGTCCACGCCGCTTGCCAACCCCAGTAAGACATATTCATTCATTGTAAATATATATATATATATACATATATATATATATACAGTATATATATATGATTATTGAATATTACGATTATAGCGTCATCATCGATTAATTAGTGTTGCAATAATAAGATTGAAAACAATTGAATAATGCATAATGCTGTATAATCTTCATATTAATGATGAAATAAGGAATTATTTGTGTATTTATATATATATATAAACATATATATGTATGTATATACATTTATACATATTTATGTACACATATATATACATATAAATATACATAAATATATGTTTCCCTTTTATACATACACATACACACAAATATATAATATATATATATATAATACATATAAACACACACATATATGAAAAAAAAAATATATATATAATATCCATCCAGTTTCTACCACTTGTCCTAATATATACATATATATATATACATATATATATATATGTATATATATATGTATATATGTATATATATATATATATATATATATATATGTATATATGTGTATATATATAAATACATACATATATACATGTATACATATATACACACATAGTACACAGATATAGACATATATATATATATTTTTTATATACATGCACACATATGTATGTATATGTATACACATTTATATGTACACATGTGTATATATACATTTATATGTGTGTGTGTATATATACATTTATATATATATATATATATATATATATATATATATATATATATACTGTATATGTGTATATATATATATATATATATATATATACAGTATATATATATATATATGCGATGAAGTGGCGACTTGTCCAGGGTGTACCCCGCCTTCCGCCCGATTGTAGCTGAGATAGGCGCCAGCGCCCCCCGCGACCCCGAAAAGGAATAAGCGGTAGAATATGGATGGATGGATATACATATATGTATATATATATATATATATATATATATATATATATATATATATATATATATATATATATATATAAATAATTCCTTATTTCATTAATAATATAGAGGTTATACAGCATTATGCATTATTCAATTGTTCTCAGCTTTATTATTGCGACACTAATTATTCGATGATGGCGGTATAATCGTAATAATCAATACAGCATAAAAAATATTAAGTACTGAAATTATTACTAAAACGTTTACTCTGTATCACCTGTTATAATATCATCCGGCATACACATAAATCGTGTTAAAACTGTTGAGAGATGAACATACACCATTATTTTGTAATTGTACTCATAATAATAATGATTATTAATGTTGCAATAATAATAATCACGATGTTGAAAAGACTTGGAGTCTTTCATTTTAAATTCACAGCAAATTATTGGCTGATAATTGCATTAATAATGATCCTTTTATATTTCAAGCAATTAACTGTTATTTCACAGTGATGTACTGTAAATGTTACCATGAAAATAGAGTAAAACGCTGCAAATGTTGATGTGAAATATAAAAAGTGCTGTCATTTAGTGTACTGTTGCTGTGGATTTTGATTGCGGTGTTTTACTGTGGTGCTGGTAAATGTATACAAACGTTTTAGAATGATATACTGTAATAGGATCCGTCTTTTGTCGCCATAAAAAAAAAAAATCTAAAATATAAATACTGTGGTCGTAAAAACATTGACACACACAGTTAAATTGCATACTTAT
>NC_084614.1:76554006-76584006 GCF_033978795.1 Nerophis ophidion
CCCACAGCTGCCGATCGAATTGTGGCTGGGTGTTGCCATGGCAACAACAAACTTTTGATTTCATTTTGATTTTTTTTTTTCCCCACCCCGTTTGTATACCGAAGTAAAACTTTCTTAAAATATTTTTTTGCAGATCACATGATCTTAGTGATGTTTACACGTCTCACACACACACACACACACACACACACACACACACACACACACACACACACACACACACTGGGACAAAAAACACTATTTGAGAAATCAGACTAATTCGGTGCAAGGGAACATAGTCGGGGATGCAGTGCTGTCCAAAGAGCAAGCATCCCGCTATCTGTGTGTGTGTGCGTGCGTGCGTGTGTGTGTGTGTGTGTGTGTGTGTGTGTATGTGTGTGTGTGTAGAGACCTTTGTCCTTTGCCCTATTTTGTCTTATCTATAACAATCATGTCTTCAACCTTCTGAGCACTTGCGTGTGTGTGTGTGTGTGTGTGTGTGTGTGTGTGTGTGTGTGTGTGTGTATGTGCGTGTGTGTGTGTGTGTGCGTGTGCATGCGCGCACAACAGTAACAACAATAACAAACACGATTAATGACAATAATAACGACGACAATAAGTAGCTTTAAAAGTGTTTGCTTAATGATCAAATATTGTCACACGAAGGAGTTAACGCGCTAACGAGGTGGGCGGAGCATCTGTCGGCCATAAAGGTTTATTGAGGCCCCGCAGTAAAACCGCTGACCTTTGACCCCGCTCCTAAATCACTAAACATCACGACAACCACACGGAAACGCAAAAATGTGTCCGTGTGTGTGTTAATGAAACAATATATTATGATTTTTTTATTTATTATTATTTTTTTTTTACCGTAAACACATTCTGTGTTTTGAAAATGCAAATAATTCAATAATTGCATTTGGGATTCTTGTCGGTAAAATTTAATTAATAAAATAATTGGATCACAGAATCAAAACAACTTTAGTTAGGAATATTCTCATGTGTATGAATGTTTTTTTAATATAACTAAAAAAGGTCATGTTGTATTGTTCTGGGTGTCAATAAAACCTAAAAAGCCTAGATTTAATCACCAAAAATGATACATTTAAATTTTTTAATTAAAATTAATAACATTTATATTTTTATTAATCATAATTAACATGGATTAATTGTAAATATATGTTTTGAAACTTAGAAATATTTTTTATTCTTTTTCTTATACTATTTCTTTTAGACCTTTGAGTATTTTGGGAACTTTTTCATCCTCTCAGGGAAACTTTTTGCTTCACACTTTGTTGTTGTGTTACTTCCAATAGAATGATGTCATTTCACAGGAGGCTTTGGTTTTGTTTCATTTTCATTATTAATATTTTTACTTCAACTTCTTTCATATATCAACCACTCACTGTGGGAAATTATTTTAATGAAGCACTGCCTGGATGAAAAAGTCCTCTGGGAATTAAAAGTATGTACATATAAATAAATAAAAATACAACTTTTTTTTTTTTTTAATAAAAATAACAAACATGTAATATTTTTTTACCCATTTTAATCCGTTTAAGGTCAATTTGACATATTTATGTCAGTTTTTTTATTTGGAAAAATGTGCATTTATCGTGCGTATAAATATACTAAATACCATCTAAATATATACTAATATATTTTTCAAGACGTCACCAAAATCTATATACAAACAAAAGATAAAAAGGTTATTAATAATAGTTAGTAATTGATATATTAAAAATTAACACAATATTTCGTTTTTTTTATCATAATTAACATAGAATAATTTAAAATGTTTATATTAAAACTATGACAAAATAGTTCATTCATATTATATTATTCACTATATATTTATTTTAGCCCCTACAGTATTTTGGTTACATTTTCCTTCTTGCAGGTACATTTTTATTTTCTTTCTGGCCCAAACTTTGATTGTGTTAATCAGAATACAATGATTTTTTTTCCCCTGTTCAACTTAATTTTTCAAATTATTTTCTATTTCAACAATACACTGAATATTTTTTCAGCCCAGTTAAATACTGCTGGGACAAAAAAGTCCTCCGGGACTTAAAAGTGTATACAAAAATAGACTCATATACCTTTTTTGCTCAAATATCATTTTCAATTTCAGTGTTAAATAAAAATAGCAAACAATAAATACAGTTTTAATGTCGATTTGACCTTATTATGTCAGTTGTTTTATTTTGAAAGATTTGCATATATTATAAATGAATACTATATAAATACAGGGTGTCAACAAAAAAGATTAGATTTAATTAATGATAATCAATAAATTATGAATAAAAAGTGAATAAAATATTTAGTTTTTAAAAATAACATATACATAAAATATTTTGAATATATAAGTTAAAGCCAATAAAATAAAGAAATAAGAAATTATTCATATAATGTATTTATATTTTTGCCCTTGGAGTATATTGGGACCTTTTTGTCATTTCAGGGAAATGTTTGCTTTTTTTTCTCACAAGAGGTTTATTTTTAATTTTAATTGGTAACATTTTCATTTAACAAATTTTATGTATCAATAATACATTGCAAGGAAATTATTTTAGGGCGAAAAAGTCCTCAGGGATTTATTTTAGAGTCATATTTTTTTTTTTTTTGCTTAAATCTCTCAATCAACTTTAATGTTAAATAAAAATAGCAAACAAATTTATTTTTTCGGTTTTTTTTTCATCTTAACTCTTTGAATGCCCCTTTGACCTTTTTTAGTCGTTTTTTTTATTTTTTTGAAAGATTTGCATACAATGTTAAAAGGCCCTATAATTCCAACCAGCTTTCTCCAAAATTAAACCATGTAATTAAAAACAGCAAAAATGCATTAAAATTAGTTGTATTACTTATTTTCTTTATTTTTAGGCAAGTTATGCACTTTTTTTTTTTTCAAAATAAAACAACTGACATAATTAGACTAAAAAGGCGTACATAATATTGGGGGGGAAAAGTACAAAATGTTAAAAAGCTGATTGATATTTGGGATTTAATTTTTTAATTATTTAATATAAAAGGAGAAGACAACTGAACTTACTTTTCCACTTTCACATGAGGAGGAAGAGGAGGAGGAGCTTGTTGTTGAGCTCTCTCCTGATTGGCTAGTTTTAACTCTGCGGACGAAAGACAACAAAAGGGAGAAGAATCAACTTGGATCTGTCAAATAATGTTGATTGGCACATTTTTGTCGTTATTGACGACGCTGGTGCTGCTGATGCTGAGGTTGTCGCGGTTACGCAGCGGACAGAAAAAGCCAAAAGGACGTTAAGCGATGGTGAAGATGATGATCAAGATGAAGACGAGAACAAAGCTGAGTGACACAAATGTTTACAACTCTGAAGCCGCGCCTACACGCTCATAAAGGTTAATCATTTTACAAGTGTGTACACACACACACACACACACACACAATGACATGTACAGTTGTCTAACACCTTTTATGATGATGATGATGATGAAGATCTCTGCGTGGGAAAAATGACATCCTATTACTTCCTGGATGCAAGGTCAGAGGTGAACATGCACGGATTATTTTTCACGTAGTTTGGTTGTGCACTGTTACCATACTTGCCAACCCTCCCGGATTTTCCGGGAGACTCCCGAAATTCAGCTCCTCTCCCGAAAACCTCCCGGGACAAATTTTCTCTCGCTAAATCTCCCGAAATTCAGGCGGAGCTGGAGGGGGCGTGGCCTGAGTGACTTGTATAAAGAGCGTGTCTGCCCAATGAGGTTATAACTGTAGAATGATCGAGGGCGAGATCTTGGTTTCTTATGTGGGTTTATTGTTAGGCAATTTCATTAACATCCTCCCAGCGCGGTAACAACACACAACAACAGCAGTCACGTTTTCGTCTACCGTAAAGCAGTTCGTCTGCCTAAACAGCAATGTTGTGACACTCTTAAACAGGACAATACTGCCATCTACTGTACATGCATATGGTTAGAAAACAAGGATGGACAATTCAACCCTTAACTCAACAATGAGTAGATGAGTGTTATGGGTGTGCAAATGTGTAAATAAATGAACACTGAAATTCAAGAATTTCTTATAAATAATATGTATATATATAAAAGAAATTATTGAGGCAGCGGCAGCAGCGATGACCAAGAAGAACACGGAGTTTGAATATAATTACAACACTTTATGTACATGTTTATATACATATTTATATAATATTTACATATTTATATAAAATGTAACTACAAGCTCCATTCACAGACAGAGTCCCATTGCTTTTATGAGCGGTCGAGCGAGTCAAAAGCCGAAAAAAAGAACAACAAAAAAACAACGTATATATATATATATATATATATATATATATATATATATATATATTTTTTTACATTTTTTTTTTTTTTTTTTTACATTTTTAAATTTGTGGCGCCTTTAATTCTTTCGTGGCGGGCCGCCACAAATAAATGAATGAGTGGAAAACCCTGATATATATATATATATATATATATATATATATATATATATATGATGAAATACCTGACTTGGTGAATCTAGGGGGAAATATACTCCTCCCCTCTTAACCACGCCCCCACCCACGCCTTGCCCCGCCCCCACTCCCCCTCTCAAGGTTGGCAAGTATGACTGTTACTGCTATTCTTTGCATAACAATTGGGACGTGTTGTTAAGAGTGTTGTCGCCCTCTGCTGGCCGCAGGAGGGAACTCAGCGGTCCTGGTCTCTCCGTGACACAAAGAGGCCGCGGTTGTATGCGTATAATTCACACATGATGTTTGATGTGTGATTGTAATCGCGCATGTTGACTTTGGTCGATTTTATTTTATTATTCATTTTATTTGATTAGAAAAAGGTGCAGACGACATGTCATGTAATACACCGTCCCGTCCAGCAGGCGGCGTCATCGTGTCTCGGCGTCATCGGAGGCTCGGGCAGCGTCGATAAACAAAGCGTAGAAGAAGACGCGAAGGCGGCACCGAAGAAATCCGAAAACATGTCTGCGCCCAAAAGCGTCCCCAAAGATGCCCAGGTAACTTGTTATTAAACGCCTCGGCGTCTCTTTGCGTTCATAAAGTGGGGCCGAGTTTATTTCCGGCGACGCTGTGCACTTATGCCGCTTTTTAAAGGTGGCGTCACATGCTAGCGTGTTAGCATGCTCATTGACAACAGCGGGAAGGAGCTAGCTAGTTAGCTTAAGCTGTAGTTAAAGCCAACGTCTAATTCTCTTTTTTACTTGTTCTTGCAATGCCCGTAAAGTAATAAAGTTTTATTGGTGTTACGCAAAATTAGCAGACAAAAGGGCCCACAGTTTAAAAACATTCAATAGCGATCAATCCATCATCCATCCATCCATTTCCTACCGCTTGTCCCTTTTGTGGTCGCGGAAGGTCAATCAATGTTTGCTTACATAGCCCTAAATCACGAGTGTCTCAAAGGGCTGCACGAGCCACGACAACATCCTCGTCCAGATCCCACATCAGGGCAAGGAAAAACTCAACCCAATAGGATGACAATGAGAAACCTTGGAGGGGGCAGCCGATGTGGAGGGACCCCCGGGCGACCGGTGCAATGGACGTTGAGCGGATCTAGCTTAATATTGTCAGAGTCCAGTCCATAGTGGGTCTAACATAATAGTGAGAGTCCAGTCCATTGTGGATCTATCATAATTTTGTGAGAGTCCATAGTGGATCTAACATAATGGTAAGAGACCAGTCCATAGTGGATCTAGCATAATATTGTGAGAGTCCAGTCCATAGTTGATCTAACAAAATAGTCGAAGTCCAGTCCATAGTGGATCTAACATAATAGTGGGAGTCCAGTACGTAGTGGATCTAGCATAATATTGTGAGAGTCCATAGTGGATCTAACATAATAGTAAGAGACCAGTCCATAGTGGATCTAACATAATAGTGAGAGTCCAGTCCATAGTTGATCTAACATAATAGTAAGAGACCAGTCCATAGTGGATCTAGCATAATATTGGAGAGTCCAGTCCATAGTTGATCTAACAAAATAGTGGGAGTCCAGTACATAGTGGATCTAACATAATAGTAAGTGACCGGTCCATAGTGGATCTAGCATAATATTATGAGAGTCCAGTCCATAGTTGATCTAACAAAATAGTGGAAGTCCAGTCCATAGTGGATCTAACATAATAGTGGGAGTCCAGTACATAGTGGATCCAGCATAATATTGTGAGAGTCCATAGTGGATCTAACATAATAGTAAGAGACCAGTCCATAGTGGATCTAGCATAATATTGTGAGAGTCCAGTCCATAGTTGATATAACAAAATAGTGGAAGTCCAGTCCACAGTAGGGATGCACCGAAATGAAAATTTGTGGCCGAAGCCGAAACCGAATAAAATTTGAGTGCTTGGCCGAAGGCCGAATACCAAATACCGAATAATAAATGCAGTTTTTATATTGCATAAATAGCCTAGAATAAATTTTAGACATGTTTTTCAAATAAAGTAAATTTTTACTGAATATTGACATTTTTTAATATTCCAGTAGCCTTTGCTTTTCAAAAAAAGCACAGTTTTTCATTTATATTAGGCCTTCAAACAAAACATGCATTCCAAAAAAAAATAAAGTGCATTAAAGTGGATAAACCCACAACAAATGAATTATTGTCCTTTTGGCAAAAGTCTGCTTAGCCCCAGTAGATATGCTAATAATGTAAACAGAAGGCTCAAGTAAGTCTCAATTAAGTGTGTGCTTGTAACCTCATACACTTATACAGGTAGCCTACACAACAGGCTAATAATGTAAACAAAGGCCCCACTAAATCTCAATAAGTGTGTGCTTGTTGTACACTTATACAGGTACACAACATATCCCAGGCCAGAACAGATTTGTCAATAACAGTACTTCAGCTTCAGAATAAAAAGAAAGAAACTAACTATGTATAAAACAATTTAAATTTAACACTGCACGTTGGTTGATTGCGTCACCGCGTCAAAAAATTGCGTCTTTGCGTCACACGCCACTATTCGGCCTTGCTTTTAACTCATTCCACCGAAGGCCGAATGTGGCTTTTTTTGCCATATTTGGCCGAATATATTCGGTTACCGATTAATCAGTGCATCCCTAGTCCATAGTGGATCTAACATAATAGTGGGAGTCCAGTACATAGTGGATCTAGCATAATATTGTGAGAGTCCATAGTGGATCTAACATAATAGTAAGAGACCAGTCCATAGTGGATCTAGCATAATATTGTGAGAGTCCAGTCCATAGTTTATCTAACATAATAGTGGGAGTCCAGTCCATAGTGGATCTAACATAATAGTGCGAGTCCAGTCCGTAGTCGATCTAACATAATAGTGTGAGTCCAGTCCATAGTGGATCCAACATAATAGTGGGAGTCCAGTTCATAGTGGATCTGATATAATAGTGGGAGTTCAGTCCATAGTGGATCTAACATAATAGTGAGAGTCCAGCTCATAGTGGATCTAGCATAATATTGGGAGAGTCCATAGTGGATCTAACATAATAGTAAGAGACCAGTCCATAGTGGATCTAGCATAATATTGTGGGAGTCCAGTCCATAGTTGATCTAACATAATAGTGGGAGTCCAGTTCATAGTGGGGCCAGCAGGAGATCATCTTGAGAGGAGACAAGTCAGCAGCGTAGAGACGTCCCCAACTGATGCACAGATGAGTTGTCCACCCTGGGTCCCGACTTTGGACAGCTGGTGCGTCATCTGTGGTCACCGATAGTGGTCATCTGGCTGGGGAACGTTTTTAGTGATCAACTACGGCTTGCAATGCAAAGCGTATAAATTCTTTAAAAAAATAAAAAAGACAAAATTGTTATTAAAAGTAATTTTTTTTGGCCTGCAGGTGATGATGCAGATCCTGAAGGACATGGGGGTCTCCGAGTACGAGCCCCGCGTCATCAACCAGATGTTGGAGTTCACCTACAGTAAGGCCGTGTCCACACGAACGTGGAGAGTTTCCAAAACACATATTTGAGGTTAAAACAATTTCCATCCACACACGTGTAGTTCCAAAACTGTCTTTGTCTACACACAAACACATACACCTGTTGTCATGCACATTTTATCCAATCAAGCCTGAAAAAGGCAGCAATATCTGACTTGGTGGCATTACACCTCCTAATATGTTTATTTTGATATACTTTAGACGTGCAATGACATATACATTCTCTTTAAAACCAGCCTGCACGTACACAGAATCCTGGGAACATTATTAAACATCGAATGCACGTCTGTGCTGCTGAAACCCAACACTCATAGAATTATAACATGTTCAGCAACATTGTGATGTATTGCATGTGCAGTGAAGTGTACATTATTTGTAAAAACCAGCACGCACTAGCGTGCCAAGGAAGCCATTTTTCATGTTTAACGTAATTATAAAGCATTTAATCATGGATATAGTGATATAGTACATGTTTAATAAAGTGTATGTTGTCTTTAACATTTGTACACATTACAAGGAGGACACTACATTATGTTTTTTTTAGTTGCTTGGTTGCTTTTTACGCTCTACCTACAAAAATTGAAACAAGACACGTAAGATAACTTCATGATTTGTCGTTAAATAAGGAGTAAAAACATAAGATAATGTTGCACCTTTTCTTATGACACAGAGCAAAAAGTCTTGCTTGTCAAAGTTGTCCCGCCAGCTGGAGGTTCCACAGCGATCATATCCAAAACAGCTGACTGTCATTAGCGCCGGTGGGAGTGTCGCAAAACCCATTTTGATGTCTTTTTTTATTAATGTGGATTTAAAAGAGCAGCGTGTTTACGCCAGAGGTGGGTAGAGTAGCCAGAAATTGTACTCAAGTAAGAGTACTGTTACTTTAGAGATTTATTACTCAAGTAAAAGTAAGGAGTAGTCACCCAAATATTTACTTGAGTAAAAGTAAAAAGTATGTTGTGAAAAAACTACTCAAGTACTGAGTAACTGATGAGTAACCTGATTACGGCAACAAATAATGCACAAAAACATAAAAATAGCAATGAGCAAATTCAGAGCCAGGAATATCTCTTAAGCAACTAAAACAATATTATATATTAAATAACAGTACATTAAAATAAAATTAAAAAATGGCACATTGAGCCACAATAACTTAACAGCACCGTAGCCTCAGTAGGCATTCATTGATTTGATTGATTGATTGATTAAAACTTGTATTAGTAGATTGTACAGTAAAATACATATTCCGTACAATTGACCACTAAATGGTAACACACCAATAAGTTTTTCAACGTTAATCAATTACTTAATAAATGACCAAGTCGAGGTGATCTACCTCATATATACATACACACACATATCATTTATACACACACATATCATATATATATATATATATATATATATATACATTATATATACAGTATATAATTTATATTTATTTATTTTGCCGTTTTTGTTCACATGTTGAAGGTGTTTTAATGAATATACATGCATGTTTAACATATAGATTCCTATCTTTCATGAAGACAAGAATATAAGTTGGTGTATTACCTGATTCTGATGACTTGCATTGATTGGAATCAGATGTCCACGTTTTCAAATGGAGGAGAAAAAAGGTTCCTCTTTTCCGTCTAATAGCACATGAAAGTCGTTGGTTTTTGGCATCTTATTTGTCCAGCTTCCATATTCGTTTTTATACACTTTACAAGAAATACATTGGCGGCAAACTCCGTAGCTTGCTAGCTTGTTTGCGCTGGCTTTCGGAGACTCTTATTTTGTTAACGCAGGCGCGATGGAGCGGCACTTTTATTGTGAAGACAGGAACTGTGCGATCAGTCTTTAGGCTTTTGACGGGAAGTACGGTTGAAATAAAAAGTGTCTTTTTTCCTTTACTCTTTTGAATGATTGATTGAAACTTGTATTAGTAGATTGCACAGTACAGTACATATTCCGTACAATTGACCACTAAATGGTAACACCCCAATAAGTTTTTCAACTTGTTTAAGTTAGGTTTTATGTATCACGGTCATGTGACCGCCTGCCTCTGTTTGATTGGTCCAACGTCACCAGTGACTGCATGTGATTGGTGAAAAGCAGGCATGCGTGGATCCTACTTTGAAGCTCTGTCATTAACCAAAACAAAGATTAATAGATCGATAAAAAAAAGTAGCGAGTAGCGAGCTGAAAGTAGATAAATGGAACGGAGTAAAAGTAGCGTTTCTTCTCTATAAATATACTCAAGTAAAAGTATGTTGCATAAAAACTACTCGTAGAAGTACAATTTATCCCAAAAGTTACTCAAGTAAATGTAACAGAGTAAATGTAGCGCGTTACTACCCACCTCTGGTTTACGCACAGTAATTCCTCATATAGTGTGTTTTAAGGCGGCAAAGCCGTGTTGTTGAGTTTGGAAATGACAGCACACAGCCGTGACGTCATCACAAGTCTCCGTTTGTGCCGTGTACACGCATACGCTGAGCGGAGAGTTTTCGATCTGTACACTTTGGCCAGCGTTGGTAAAACTCTGCGTTTTAAAGACAAAAGTATGCGTCTGCGTGTGGACAAGAGGCCTAAACGCAGAGATAAGTATGCGTTTTTTAAGTATCTGTGTTCGTGTAGACGTGGCCTAAGTTGTCCCCCCCAAAAAAGTGTGTCACGTGACCAGTTTGAGAAAAAACACTTACCGCATTTTTTGGAGTATAAGTCGCTCCGAAGTATAAGCCGCACCTGCCGAAAATGCATAATAAAGAAGGAAAATAACATGTATAAGTCGCAATGTATTTGATAAAACCCAACACCTAGAATAGACCTTTGAAAGGCACTTTAAAATAAATAAAGAATAGTGAACAACAGGTAGAATAAGTGTACGTTATATGAGGCATAAATAACCAACTGAGAAGGTGACATATTATGGTAGGATTCATTCAAATAACTATAACAAATAGAACATGCTATACGTTTACCAAACAATCTGTCACTCCAAATCGCTAAATCCCATGAAATCTTGTACGTCTAGTTTCTTACCTCAGTGTTTTTCAACCACTGTGCCGTGAGATACAGTCTGGTGTGCCATGGGAGTTGATCTTATTTGGGTTAAAAAATATTGTTTGCAAACCAGTGATTATAGTCTGCAAATGATGTGTTGTTGTTGAGTGTCAGTACTGTCTAGAGCTGGGCAGAGTAACCGTGTAATACTCTTCCATATCAGTAGGTGGCAGCAGGTAGCTAATTGCTTTGTAGATGTCATAAACAGCGGGAGGCAAGGTGCAGGTAAAAAGGTGTCAAATGCTTAAACCAAAAAGAAGCAAAAGGTGAGTGCCATTAAGAAAAGGCATTGAAGCTTAGGGAAGGCTATGCAGAACCAAACTAAAACCAAACTGGCTACAAAGTCAACAAAAACAGAATGCTGGGCGACAGCAAAAACTTACTGTGGTGCAAAGACAATGTACATCCGAACATGACATGACAATCAACAATGTCCCCACAAAGAAGGGTAAAAACAAGTGAAAAATTCTTGATTGTTAAAACAAAGTAGATGCAGGAAATATCGCTCAAAAGAAGACATGAAACTGCTACAGAAAATACCCCAAAAATCACAAAAAATCCACCAAATAGGAGCGCAAGTAAAACACTACACACAGGAAAAGAGCAAAAAGGTGCAAATAAGTCAGGTTGTGATGTGACAAGTGGTGACAGTACACCTACTTTGAGACAAGAGCTATAGTCATGCATGCTTGCTTATGCTTTAAAGTCACATCCAACAATTGCGATGACTTTATATTGTCACCTGAGTTTCATTTTTTAATGATTTCTGCTGATGGTGTGCCTCCGCATAATTTCAATGAAAAAAATGTGCCTTGGCTCATAAAAGGTTAAAAAACACTGTCTTACGTGAATTAGCTAAATTATATTATTTGATATTTTACAGTAACGTGTTAATAATTTCACACATAAGTTGCTCCTGAGTATAAATTTCACCTCCGGCCAAACTATGAAAAAAACTGCGACTTATAGTCCGAAAAATACGGTAATTTTTCTCTCTGATATTGCAATTTTTTTCCTAAATATTTTCGGTAAACAATGTATAAAAATGTATAAATCGATTAATGAAAGATATGTTAATTTTTGACTGTCAACCAAGCTGCCACACATTAAAACAATTTGCTGCAATTTACTTTTATAAATGTGTGGCTTTATGCAGACTGACGCAGAGCTCTTGTCCACATCATGCTCTTAAACTGAAGAAATATGTGATAAAAAAAAACGATAGTGTTTATAATTAAGATTAAAATTAGTTTATTTCAAAGGGGAGAATGCAATTTCATAAAACACTCGAATACACATGGTTGAAAAAGTTGTCCTAGTATACAACAATAGTGTTCATACATGAGAGCTGTAGTCATACACATATCAGAGAGCACCTCTCAACTATTTGAAAGTTTGGCAATGAAATATGACAGCACTGCAGTGAGGTCTTTTACCATTTTCGACAAAGGAGCATAAGAAGCTTCTTCTGGAAGACATCTGGTATTGTAATGTAATCATAATGTATATAATATTAAAGGCCTACTGAAATGAGATTTTCTTATTTAAACGGGGATAGCAGGTCCATTCTATGTGTCATACTTGATCATTTTGCGATATTGACATATTTTTACTAAAAGGATTTAGTAGAGAACATCCACA
This sequence comes from Nerophis ophidion, assembly GCF_033978795.1. Classification (NCBI taxonomy): domain Eukaryota; kingdom Metazoa; phylum Chordata; class Actinopteri; order Syngnathiformes; family Syngnathidae; genus Nerophis; species Nerophis ophidion. The sequence continues at coordinate 76,566,609 of NC_084614.1, forward strand.
ATAAAATTCGCGATATTGACATTTTTACTGAAAGGATTTAGTAGAGAACATCGTCGATAACGTTCGCAACTTTTGGTCGCTAACAGAAAAGCCCTGCCTTTACCGGAAGTCGCAGACGATGAAAGTCACCCGTTGATGGCTCCTCACATCCTCACATTGTTTTTAATGGGAGCCTCCAACAAAAAGAGCTATTCGGACCGAGAAAACGACAATTTCTCCATTAATTTGAGTGAGGATGAAAGATTCGTGTTTGAGGATATTGATAGCGACGGACAAAAAAAAAAAAAAAAAAGTTTAAAGAAAAAAACCCGATTGCATTTGGACGGATTCAGATGTTTTTAGACACATTTACTAGGATAATTCTGGGAAATCCCTTATCTTTCTATTGTGTTGCTAGTGTGATAGTGAGTAAATAGTACCTGATAGTCGGAGGTGTGTGTTCACGGGTGTCTTGACGCCAGTGTCTCAGGGAAGTCGACGGCAGCTTTATGGACGGCGCAAGCTCAGCTGATCTCCGGTAAGAAGCGACTTTTTACCACAATTTTCTCACCGAAACCTGCTGGTTGACATTTGGTCGGGATCCATGTTCACTTGACCGCTCTCTGATCCATAGTAAAGTTTCACCTCCGGGAATTTTAAACAAGGAATCACCGTGTGTTTGTGTGGCCAAAGGCTAAACTTTCCCAACTCCATCCTTTTACTGGGACTTCTCCAATATTACTTGAACAAATTGCAAAAGACTCAGCAAGACAGATGTCCAAAATACTGTGTAATTATGTGGTTAAAGCAGACGACTTTTAGCTGTGTGTGTGTGCAGCGCTCATATTTCCCAACAGTCCGTGACGTCATGCCATTATTACACAACGTTTTCAAGAAGAAACTCCCGGGAAATTTAAAATTGCAATTTAGTAAGCTAAAAAGGCCGTATTGGGATGTGTTGCAATGTTAATATTTCATCATTGATATATAAACTATCAGACTGCGTGGTCGCTAGTAGTGGGTTGCAGTAGGCCTTTAATGCAAGTAGGGAACAAAATGAAAACAATGTGGATTAATCCTGCAGCCATCATGACTCCTCTTGGCAGGGTACGTGACGACCATTATTGAGGACGCCAAGATTTACGCCACACACGCCAAGAAGTCCAACGTGGACGCAGATGACATCAAGCTGGCCATCCAGTGCCGGATGGACCAGTCTTTCACGTCGCCGCCGCCTCGAGATGTGAGCGTTTGTTTTTGTCTCAGAGTAACAGTGAGCGACGTGACTGATGGCTCGTGTGTTCAGTTCCTGCTGGAAGTGGCCAGGCAGAAGAACCAGACGCCTCTCCCTCTCATCAAACCGTACACCGGGCCCCGACTGCCCCCCGACCGCTACTGTCTGACCGCCCCCAACTACAGACTCAAGTTCCTCCCCAAGAAGGTGCCGGCGCTCGTCTTTCTACTCGCCCCTCGCTCGCTCGTCCCGCTCCCCTTCATCGCTTCTCACCCCGCAGGTGACGCCGTCAGCCGGGAGGATCTCAACACCTCGACTGAGCGTCGGCGCCATCGCCAGCAGACCCAGCACGCCCACGCTCGGTGAGTCGCTCGCCAAAAGCTGGTTGGGGGTGGGGGGGATCAAATGTATTACTGATAAACAATATTATTGTCAACATTATTTTGTAGTGTGTAACGGTACACAACAATTTCGGTTCGGTATGTTCCTCGGTTCAGTTCATTTTCAGTACGTAAGAAAACAACAAAATCAAATTTTTTGGGGTTATTTACCAAATTTGCAAAATCTTCCACCAAAAATATTTTTCTTAGTGGAATATTTGATGTGAAGTAATGGGAACCTTGGATAGGTCAATAATTCATAACATAGATTTTGATTCAATATTATGTTTTGAGCAATGACATTGCAACTTTTTCTAAATTACATTTAACCTTCAAGCTTTTTTATTCCACTTTTCAGATGTTTTTGTTTATTGTAATAGTAAAACACTAGCTGTGGGCTGCAAATGGCCACTGTGGCCCACTTCTGACACCCCTGTATAGATAATAGAAAATTAAATCTGATAAATAAATGGATAAAAAGCAGAGCCTGGAGACACATGCGCATTTATCATCTCTCTCGCTCTCTGCACCTCCCTCACGAATGCTGCTGCGCGCACAATGTTTTTTTTTTTTAACTCTTTCTTAACCCTGTACGTACATTAATACACGCAACCATAAAGTTAAATGCCGGACCTTTGAGGCATTTAAGAAACTCTGCCCTGACAGCCCTGCAAAACAGGACATGTCCGGTGAAAAGAGGATGTAAGGTCAGTCTATCCTAGCAGCGATCGGGCTAAATAAAGAATAAAGTACTATCTAATTGCTTACGCTACTTAATATGTCCGTGTGGAAACTCGTTCGGTACGTCTCCGCACCGAACCAAAACTGTTCAATACAAATACACGTACCGTTACACCCCTATTATTTTAAGATCAAATTAACCACTGATGTAATAATACATTAATTTATACTAAATAGATGGATGGATGGATAATACTTTTTTGATTCCTTCAGGAGAGTTCCCTCAGGAAAGTTTAAATTACAACAGCAGTGTACAGAATTGAGATCGAATTTAAAAAGTAAATAATGGGGGTATAAATGGAAACAAAAAAGAAAAATATTACAATAAGAATAAAAATAAAAAGCAACAATAAGAACTTGAGCCGAACATGAGGTCATGTAAATCCAAGCAATTTGCTGAATGTGCTCAAAATGTACTAACACTTTAACCAAGTTGTAATAAAAAAACAACTTACACATACTTTCTTAGCAGAGAAAACATTAAATATTGTTCTGACTACATAAGAGCAATATTTTTTCCTGTTTAAATATGTTTATATTCTTGTATTTTAAATTTGTAAATATTTTGGAATTCTTTTAAATAAGCGGCTAACGCAAGTCGGTCGATAATTTTGCCAGTGTACTTAGCAATCTTATTTCTTTTATGTTTTTAATTAAATATAGTAATGTAACTGTCGGGAGTTTTTTTTTTTGCGGTTATTAAAAAAGGTAAAGTACCAATTGTCACACACACACACACACTAAGTGCGGTGAAATTTGTCCTCACTTGACCTATCCCCTTGTTCACCCCCTGGGAGGGGGGGTGAGGGGAGCAGTGAGCAGCAGTGGTGCAGCGTCCGGGAATCATTTTTTGGTGATTTAACCCCCAATTCCAACTCTTGATATTGAGTGCCAAGCAGGGAAGTAATGGGTCCCATTTTTATAGTCTTTGGTATGACTCGGCCTGGGTTTGAACTCACAACCTACCTGTTTACCTGCATGGAGTACAAACGCCCACAGCTGCTGAGACACAATGTATGCACGTGGCAAACTTAAGAGTTAGTTTTCATGTATTGTTCTGTTAATTGACTTATGGAACATGGGCCCAGGTCTAGGTGGAGCACCAAAGGGCTTGCTGGAGCGTACTGACCGGACAGTCTACACAGGAAACGCCACCGTTCAGTCGGTCGGCGCCAAGGTCGGACCCCCGGTGTCGCTGACGGGTCAAAGGTTCACCGTGCAGATCCCCCCTCCCTCACAGAGCAGCGCCAGCAAAAGCAGTAAGAGTGAAAAAAAAAAAAAAAAAATCCACTCCAAGTGTTGCACTTTGAAAATTTTTTCTGCTCCCTGGTCAATCAGCCACGCTCACCACATCCACCACCTCCAACGTGCTCATCAACCCGTCTCTGATTGGCTCCAAGAACATCCTCATCACCACCACCAACATGGCGGCACAGAACGCCGGCGCAGACACGCTGAAGAGGAAGCACGAAGATGACGACGACGACGACGACTGACGGTTCGTGACCCTCCCACACACCCACCAAATGAGAATCCACTTCCTGTCAGCAGCAGACCACACGAGCACGCTTGTTCATTTCACCTTTAATCATAAAAACAAAGTGAAATAAAAAAACAAACACAAAATGATTACAAGCGTGGAAAGCATCAAAGCAATCTTCCTGTTGGCAAAGTTAGCTCACATGCACGACCAAACGAGTCACGACGACCACGATTCACAGCACTGCTCGGGGGGGAAAAAGCAAACATGCTCCGCCTCTTTCCTTCCGCCACAGGAGCGCGAGAACATGTTCCGTCATGCGTCTTGTCTCGGGTCGGCGGCGAGGTGACGCTGGTGGCTTCAAAATAAGACATCAATGAAACAAGTTCATGTTTTTCCTTCTGGTTGGGGCGGGGGGTTAATTGGCATTTATTAACAGTGAATAAAGACAAAAAGAAGGCACCGCTCGCCGCCGACTGACAGGAAGTGAAGGAGGGTTAGAAGGACACCTTTAGCAGCGACGCCACTTCCTGTGTGAGCGCAAATGTGAAAATAATGCTGGAATGTTGCCGCTGCGCTGTCCCCGTGCAGTCTACTAACCGTCACCCCAGGACACCATCAACATTCAAAGGATTTCAAAATAAAAGAGCAACAGATGTTTGTGTTGGCTTCATTGTTTCCCCACAAGCGCCGCCCGGCAAATCAAAACAACTCACAAAAAAGATGGCAGCAAGAACGGCGGCCCAGTGACCAAAGGAAGGAAGGAGCGCCGCGACGCTCCGCCCAAACATGGCAGCATCTGTCCCTCCGCCCCGGAATGTAATGTGAGCGTGTGTGTGTGTGTGCGCGAGTGTGTGTGTTTGAGTGTGGGCACTCCTAGCAGTCCTCGTCCTTGTCGTCCACTGCGCCTTTGAGTCGCAGGCGGGCAAAGTCCTCAAAGACAAAGTCGTCGTCCTGGGAGACGCTGCTGGGAGGACCACAAGGCTCCGTCAGGTCACCGTGACGACCAGACTGACAAAAAAATACTCACTTTGTGTCGAATTCTATCAGGTTAGTGTCGATGGGAGGGTCCGTCTCCGGCACAGCTGCCACACACACACACACACACACACACATCACCGGACTGTTTCCATGGAAACGTCAATGCGGCTGTGTTGCAAGCAGAACTCACCTGATTGGGGGCGCGATGCGGGGGGGTCAGCAGGTTTGGGGTGCATGAGGATGAAGGGCAGCTCCACGGACACGTCTCTATGGCGACGACACCAAACGGGAAGTAAGTGGCTTGCAAAAACGACGGGGTGACGTCGTACGTACCCTCCGCGTGAAACCACCAGCTTGACTTTGACTCTGTAGGACACCAGGATGCCCAGGACCTCCTTGTTGGTGACGTCCTTGACGCTGCGACACAGGACGCGTCACATGGTAACGGTAAATACTTGTATAGCGCCTTTTTAGGGGTGTAACGGTACACAAAAATTTCAGTTCGGTGCACACCTCGGTTTAGAGGTCACGGTTCGGTTCATTTTCGGTACAGTAAGAAAACTAAATATACATTTTTTGGTTATTTATCCTTTTAACATTGGGAACACTATAATAATTCTGCCCACATTAAACTGCCTCAAGTTGTTGCTTTGATTAAATAAAATGACAAAACCTTTTTTCTACATATTAAACAGTTTCAAGTCAACTCATCATGCTTAATTTATTACAGCATTTGGGAAGCCTGTAGTTGACTTTTATTCTGTAAATGTTATATTTTTGTCAACATGTGATAGCAGGGACCCTGCTATTCAAAACTAGGCTGCTACATTACTAATGATTAATATAACTATAGCTAAAAAAATAGTACAATAGCAATACGAAAGACTCTATCCCTGAACACCATGGAGTTCATGTGAAATAACAGACAGGGCTTTGCTGCCCCTAACACGCACACACACAGCAAAATGAGCTAACGTTACGCTAAAAGCTAATTAGCCTTCACCTCAAGCCAGAACTGCGAGCGAGCTGAGCTGCAGTTTAAGTTTCTAGAAGGTCAACGGGCTCATAGTGATGCTAGTAGTAGTTGTGACTGGGAAGTGTTTTTTTATAATTTGGGGAGAGTACGATGTCCGCTGCTAAACACATATCTGCTCGACGCTGAAGCATTGACAACATGCGTTCTGAATACGCACTGCTGATTGGCTTTGTATGTAACCAATTAGATGGTTGTGTGGGCGAGACAATGCTGGTTGCTCAGACAGAGGCAGAAAGCAGAGCAGCTTGTTAAGACTTTAGCTTACAAACTCGTTCGATACACCTCAGAACCGGACCGAAACCCCAATACAAATACACGTACCATTACACCCCTAGCACTTTTCTACCCCCAAGTTACTCAAAGTGCTTTGACACTATTTCCACATTCACCCATTCACACACAGAGGGCGGGAGCTGCCATGCAAGGCGCTTACCATGACCCATCAGGAGCAAGGGTGAACTGTCTTGCTCAAGGACACAACGGATGTGACGTGGTTGGTAGAAGGTGGGGATTGAACCAGGAACCCTCAGGTTGCTGGCACGGCCACTCTCCCAACCGCGCCAGGCCGTCCCCTGACCCACAAGACTAGACACACACAATGCTTACATGGTGGACGAGGCCAGGTTGGTGTCCTCGTGCTTGAGCTTGCCGTCCAGCGCCAGTCCTCTCTTCTCGCGGTTCTTGTCCAGCGTGGGCGTCAGCGTGTAGACTTTGCAGAAGGTGGAGCTGGACGACACCTGGTCACTGCCGCACAACACACCTGTCAGTCCAGCGCCTTACGCCCCTCGCCACTCCCCCCTCGCACGCACTTACTCCGCCTCCAGCTGGGCCACGGGACATTTGTACTGGGCCGTGCTGAACAAGCAGATGTCGGCGTACTGACGCACTGCGGGGACGAGTTCAAAAGGTCAAAGACGAGGTCGAGGGGGTCGGGGGTGGGGGAGGAGGACTGACCTGAGATCTTCACTCTCTTCACCGTCTTGGTGGAGTTGTTGGTCACGTGCACGTTGACGCTGATGGGCTCGCCGTGGTAGTAGAGCTGACACACACACACACAGGTCAGCGTGCACGCACAATACTTGACCTGGGGGTGGGCGTGCACGTACCTCCTTGTCCAGCGACGCCTCCAGGTGCAACGACCTGTCCGACATGAGGAAGCTGCGTGTGGTCTCCACCATGGGCTGAGGACCCGGCTTCTCTGGAGCATACTGAACCTTTCGGATGACCAGACGCACAGAGTTCCTAAACGTACACACACACACACACACACACACTTGAGTAAAGGATGAAGAGGTCAAGTGCCAGGCTGTCAAAGGCCACACCTCTTGTGGATCTTTTCCTCCATGGACTTGGCGCAGAACGCTCGGATCTCAAAGTCCACGCCACATGCCTACACACACACACACACACACACACACACACACACACACACACACACACACACACACACACACACACACACACACACACACACACACAGTATGTATAGTACAAGCGCTTTGACCTTATGACCCTGGTCACCTGAGGATTACCTTGCCTGTGTCCTCAGGTCCAGGCTGCAAGGTGACGGAACACGGAAGATTCTGGGGGATCTGCAACAGGAAGTCAGACACTTAGTGCTTTTCTTGCTGTATCGCGCGTCAAATATTACGTACGGCGTCACTACTTGGCAGAATACTTGAAAATAGATGTCCGATAACTACTTTTTTTGCCAATATCCGATATTGTCCAACTCTTAATTACCGATACCGATATATACAGTCGTGGAATTAACGCATTATTATGCCTAATTTTGTTGTGATGCCCCGCTGGATGCAGTAAACCAGTGTTTTTCAACCTTTGAGCCGAGGCACATTTTTTGGAATGTGCCTTTTTTTTGAAAAACGCGGAGGCACATCACCAGCAGAAGTCATTAAAAAACGAAACTCAGTTGACAGTAAAAAGTCGCCGTCGCAATTGTTGGATATGACTTTAAAGCATAAGCAAGCATGCATCACTCTAGCTCTTGTCTCAAAGTAGGTGTACTGTCACCACCTGTCACATCACAACCTGACTTATTTTGAATTTTCGCGGTTTTCCGGTGTGTAGTGTTTTACTTCTTGTCTTGCGCTCCTATTTTTGGGGCCTGTCATGTCTTCCTTTGAACGATATTTCCCACATCTACTTTGTTTTAGCAATCAAGAATATTTTCGTTGTTTCTACCCTGTGATGAGGTGGCGACTTGTCCAGGGTGTACGCCGCCTTCCGCCCGATTGTAGCTGGGATAGGCTCCAGCTTCCCCAGTGACCCCGAAGGGATCAACCGGTAGAAAGATGGATGGATTATCCTTCTTTGTGGGGTCATTGTTGATTGTCATGTACGGATGTACATTGTGGACGCCGTCTTTGCTGTCGTCCAGCATTCTGGTTTTGTTTACTTTGTAGTTCAGTTTTAGCCTTCCCTAAGCTTCAATGCCTTTTCTTAGGGGCACTCACCTTTTGTTTATGTTTTTGTTTAAGCATTAAATACCTTTTTTACTTTCACACTGCCTCCTGCTGATTCCAACATCTACAACGCAATTAGCTACCGGCTGCCACCAACTGATATGGGAGATTATTACACAGTTATTCTAGACAACACCGACAACAACAACAACACATCATTTGCAGACTACAATTACTGCTTTGCAAAAAAACATTTTTACCCCAAGTCGGTGAAAATAGATCATCTCCCACAGCACACCAGATCGTATCTCACGGCACAATAGTGTGCCGCGGCACACTGCTTTAAACAATGTAACAAGGTTTTCCAAAATAAATCAACTCAAGTGTTGGAAAAAAGTGCCAACATGGCACTGCCATATTTATTCTTGAAGTCACAAAGTGCATTATTTTTTTTAATATGCCTCAAAACAGCAGCTTGGAATTTGTGACATGCGCTCCCTAAATTTGTTTTGATTTTGATTAAGGATGCCCATTAGCTGGTTGCCACAACAACCCACTAGTCTTCCTGGGGTCCACAAACTCAATACAATTACAAGTAAAAGCATATAATACACAATACAGAAAAAATAAAAGCATCAATAAGAAAACAAGCAAAAAATTTACAGTCACAGAATAATTACCATATAAATATAACTACACAATACGATACTGAGGGAGCATGAGGAGGTTGGGGTGGGGTGGGGGGTGTATATTGTAGCGTCCCGGAAGAGTTAGTGCTGCAAGGGGTTCTGGTTATTTGTTCTGTTACGGTGCGGATGTTCTCCCGAAATGTGTTTGTCATTCTTGTTTGGTGTGGGTTCACAGTGTGGCGCATATTTTTAACAGTGTTAAAGTTGTTTATACGGCCACCCTCTGGCTGTTGATCAAGTATGCCTTGCATTCACTTGTGTGTGTTAAAAGCCATATTATGTGACTGGGCCAGCACGCAAAGGCACTGCCTTTGAGGTTTATTGGCGCTCCGCAGTTCTCCATACGTTTATGTACACGGAGTTTTAAAAAGTCATTAATTTTACTTTTTTAAAAACCGATACTGATAATTTTGAAACAGAAACAGATCATTTCCAATATTATATTCAAAAGCATTTATCAGCCGATATTATCGGACACCTATACTTCAAAAGGAATAAGATTTAAAAAATAAGCATAATTTATGTTTTTAAACAAAATTAAGACTTATAGCTTGCATCAAAAATCAGGAAGACAAAATATCATTGCAAAGCCAAGATGAGCCTATCAACACGAACAAATATCCATCCACCCATTTTCTACCCTTGTCCCTTACATCGATTCACATAAAATCAAATGGTGCTCTATTTTGTTCCAGACTCGACACGGCACAAGGAAACAATTCCTCAAGCAGCACTCGGGGCCAATTCAGCCAAACTCCTAAGTAATGTTGCAAATGTCAACACCGACAAGCAAGTATGCTTGGGAGAAAACACTTAAACGTAAAGTAAGATTTCACGCTTCCAAAATGTGTTAGCTTGATGCTAATTTACATTGGACTTGCCATACACACGCTACTATTAGCAGTAGCCGTTGTAAATACTAATTTCAACACCTACATTTGATCATGAAAACTACAACTAAGATTATTTTTTACAATCAAACAGCTGGTGTGTATTAAGCACAGTATTTACAGTATTAACACTTTGCAGGGCGCAACGGAGCCCATTCCAAGCTTTCTCCTAGATTGCCTCTATATATGTGGTCAATATTAAGTTAAAGTACCAATGATTATCACACACACATTAGGTGTGGTGGATTTATATTCTGCCTTTGACCCATCCCCTTGTTCCACCCCCTGGGAGGTGAGGGGAGCAATGAGCAGCAGTGGTGGCCGCGCTCGGGAAACATTTAGGTGATTTAACCCCCACTTCCAACCTTTGACGCTGAGTGCCAAGCAAGGAGGTAATGGGTCCCATTTTTGTCTGTGGTATGACTAGGCTGGGGTTTGAACTCACGATGTACCGATCTCAGGGCGGGCACTTGAACCACAAGGCCACTGAGCAGATATGACATCATATACGATGTCATGATCATTTTTGATTTGAAACAATGCATATATTTCTTTCACAAAGGCTACATGTTTTATGTATATTTAAAAACAAATGTTAATAACATCCATCCATTTCCTACCGCTTGTCCAGTTTTGGGGTTGCTGGAGCCTATCTCAGCCTAACATCATTTTCTTATATCATCAGAACCAGCTTTTTTGGCCACAGATGTTTAACACACAAGGAATTTGACTTAGTAAGACTCTTTGTTGAATGAAGTTTCATTTGTAAAAGGTAACACAGACTAAACTTTATTCGGCCCCTCCCTGAATGTTGCCATTAAGTTGGCCAGATATGTAAACCGTCTTTTGAATTAAAGGGAAAAAAAATAAAATTTTTGTCAATATTTCCCACAATGACAACTATTAAACCAAACACACTAAAGAAAGTACATTGTTAAAAGTTAAAGTACCAATGATTGTCACACACATACTAGATGTGGTGAAATTATTTTCTGCATTTGACCCATCACCCTGGATCACCCCCTGGGAAGTGAGGGGAGCAGTGGGCAGCAGCGGTGCCGCGCCCGGGAATCATTTATGGTGATTTAACCCCCAATTCCAACCCTTAATGCTGAGTGCCAAGCAGGGAGGTAATGGGTCCAATTTTTATACTCTTTGGTATGACTCTGCCGGGATTTCAACTCACGACCTGCCGATCTCAGGGCGGACACTCTAACCACTAGGCCACTGAGTAGGTATTTTATATATACAAATAAAGTGCACATACATGAAGGAATCACGTTAAATTAATAACATAATTTGGAATAAACTGAAAAAAGCAATACAATTATGCAGGATGAAGGTTGAGCTCTAATGCTGGTAGCTTAATGCTATCGTACAATGGACCAGCTCATTGACAGGCTAACTCATATTAGCATAGCCAATCCCAAATATAGACACATATTCATTCACATCCGTGGATAATTTACAGTCTCCAATGAACATAACATGAATATTTTTGGAATGTGGGAGGAAACAACACGCGCCTTTCACACAGACGTCCAAGCGGTGGTGGGACGACGCACACGGCGTAAAGTTACACATCCTTGTCGGTAGTAATGTCAAAATGAGGATAGTTTACACTGGCTTGAACCAGCAATGCATTCGTTAACTTGGAAATACCTTTCTCTCTGTTTGGGTGTGCTCCCAGCTGTAAGTGATTTAGATGCTCTTTTTTTTCCCAAATTAGAGCATAGAGCAGGGGTAGGGAACCTATGGCTCTAGAGCCAGACGTGGCTCTTTTGAAGACTGCATCTGGCTCTCAGATAAATCTGAGCTAACACTGCTTAACATAATAAGTAATGACTAATTCCACTTGTAATCAAAGTGTTAAAAATAACGTTCAAAATATTAAACATGCTCATGCATTTGAATCCATCCATCCTTTTTTCTACCGCAATTTATTTACTATAATTTTTTTTAGGGCTTGCCCTCCTGAGGGTTCTTCAGACCACCAAGCACCGACATGAAAGCCTGTTTCAGGGTTACGATATTTTTTTATTTTTCAATAAGTCTCTCAGTTGCTTTCCAGCAATTGTCTTTTTCTCTTTCGTTCTCGCTCACACTCCGGCTCCAGCTCCAACCCTGTCTCTCCTCCTGGCTGCTGCTTATAACAGAGCGACAGGTGATTAGATAACAAGGCCCAGGTGGGTTGTCTACGCACCTGTCGCTGATTTCGAGGCCGGTCCTGGCACACCCCGCTTCGCTGCAGGCCCGCAGGCTACGCCCCTCCACGGTTAGCTTCAGAATATCAATGTTATTACAAAGAATAACAGACTTATTATACCCTAGAAATGTTGGTTTTACTTAAAAATGCACGTGATTAGTTGTGTTCAGTGTTGAAAAAAAAATTATTAATGGCTCTTACGGAAATACATTTTAAAATATTCGGATTCTTGGCTCTATCAGCCAAAAAGGTTCCCGACCCCTGGCATAGAGGAACGTTTTTAATGACACATTTTGCCAACTTATTCTGACCAATAGTACTAAATCATTCATAGATATTACTTAATTGGTTCAACATTGAATAAACTATATGTGGAACATAACCACATAGGACCAAGTCAGTTAAAGTATAAATAAAATTAAAAAAGATGAAATAGTATACGGTTTTAATAAAATTTTAAGTATATTTTTATCCAATCTTTAAAAATTTTATTTTTAGTGTTTTATTTTCCTACATTCAAATATAGTGTCACTACTAAAACTGTGTGTAATGTTACAGTGGCCAAACATTAAATACACTTGTTAAATAAAACCTCTGCCTTGTTTTTAATAAATACCTGGGCCAACTGCACTGCTGTATTTTAATGTTGGTAATTGTGGTGGTATTTGGAGAGCCAAGTGTTTTCTGGAGGTGGTACTTGGTGAAAAAAGCTTGAGAACCACTCATGTAGAGGAAAACCTGCATCCAGCTTCATGGAAAAAGCTACTTTTTAGACATACAATAGAGCTGAGATAGCCTATACAGTACTGCCATCTAATGTATTGGAAGTGCAACTGCAGTGCAAATGTAATCAGAAAACAACATATAAGAACTGGACAGCACAGTCATAATTAGCTCTTTTCTGAAAAATAACTAAAAATTGGTACCGTTAAGTACCGGTATCAATTCCTAGGTACCGTATCAGCTGAAATGGCAATAAAAGAACACTCTGCTTTTAACATTTTTACACTGTAATTTCGATATTTATGTTCAATATTCATAATTTTTGCTAGCAGACAGAGTTCATTTTATTTTTATTGTTTACATGTTTCGGGTAATCAAAAGTTAATGACCTTCCAATCACATCGGTAAGAAAACGCTGACGAGAAATAAAACTACGTTGCGTTTGAAAAGGTTACTTGGATTATTATCAAGATATATTATGAATATGTTAGTGCTTAATTTGGTCTCTAAACAATGCCGACAATATCATTCATCGGCATTAATCTGTAGGACAATATATCATCCAGCAAATTGTGTCATCAGCGCAGGCCTAATTGGATAGATGCTAAGCTAATTAGCTGTGATGGCTAACATGCACACACCACTTTCAATAGACATTTATAGCACAAAAGTAGGGCTGTAACAATAAACTAATAGCTTGAGCACATTCGACAACACCACCATAATGATAACGTAATCATTTTCATCACGATAACCATGATATGAAATTTTCATATCATTACATCCCTACATGCAAGTATGCTTGCTGCCATTGTTTGTATTAGTTTTCACTGTATGTGCATATAAGACACACATTAAAGGTTCTTAACCTTTGTGACCCTGAGGCCCACTCAAATATTAACGCTGAATTAATAATCTTGCTTTTGATTTGAATCATATTCAATAGTTATATCTAACAGTTTAACTGGATACACCTTGTTGAATGATAAGAAAGCACGTGTTAGTCACAAAGATTATTAACAAGGTCAGGCTGATTACAAAATATAAACTAATCAAATGTACCGTGAGGGTGATGGGTCAAACGCAGGGAGTAAATTCACCACACCCGGAGAGTGTGACAATCATTGGTACTTTTTTTCCAAAGAAGGGACTCATAAAAACCCACGAAAGATACATCCATCCATCTTCTTCCGCTTATCCGAGGTCGGGTGGCGGGGGCAGCAGCCTAAGCAGGGAAGTCCAGACTTCCCTCTCCCCAGCCACTTGGACCAGCTCCTCCTGGGGGATCCTGAGGCGTTCCCAGGCCCGCCGGGAGACATAGTCTTCCCAACGTGTCCTGGGTCTTCCCCGTGGCCTCCTACTGGTCGGACGTGCCCGAAACACCTCCCTAGGGAGGCGTTTGGGTGGCATCCTGACCAGATGCCCAAACCACCTCATCTTGCTCCTCTCAAAGTGGAGGAGAAGCGGCTTTAGTTTGAGATCCCCCCGGATGACTGAGCTTCTTACCCTATCTCTAAGGGAGAGCCCCGCCACCCGGCAGTGGAAGCTCATTTTGGCTGCTTGTACCTGTAATCTTGTCCTTTAGGTCATAACCCAAAACTCATGACCGTAGGTGAGGATGGGAATGTAGATCGACCTGTAAATTGAGAGCTTAGCCTTCCGGCTCAGCTCCTTCTTCACCACAACAGATCGACAAAGCATCCGCATTACTGAAGACGCCGCACCGATCCGCCTGTCGATCTTTTGAAAAATACATGTATATATTTTAGTTAATATATACAAAATATATATTAAATAAAATGTCAAAATACAGAGTCACCACTTTAGTCTTAATTTTAGCGCTAAAGAAACTTCTCTATGCTCCAGACTTTTTCTGTTAGATATCATCATTAATGCCATAGGTGGTGGAAACGTGAATTACAACAAAGTACCGCTACAGGCCATACGGACCAGAGCTGCAAAACAGATCTTTTTTGGCGGCCCACTCGAGGCACCCGACCGACGATGGCCCTATGGTTCAGACACTGATTTAGATGACAGAATAATAACAACAAACCTTCTCCTTGTGTATTTTAGAAGTAATGCAGCATCAAAGTCCACATTTAAAGCCAGGGTCAATAATTTCCGGGACTAACTACGGACGTTAATATTTTACACTTCCTGTTCACTCACTCATAAACACATCAAAGGACTGTCACAGAGAAATACATGTACATAGGGATGATACGCGAAACCGGTTTTCCCGGTTGTTTGATAAGAAAAGAACCGAGTCCTCGGACTCTAATCCCTTTTTGAGAACCGGTACCAGTTATCGAGACCACTATAGTAAAGAAAAAGAGTTGGTTCTTTATTCGAGTCACTAGGAACGAATCCCGTTCAGACAAGAAATGACGTCACGTAGCTCAGTCATTAGGCGCAGATAGGAAAAGCAGCAAAAATGGACCGGAAAAAGCGCTCTAAGGCATCGCTTCATTTTACGAAAAAAAAACGGGGAAGCAGGCTGCGCATAACCTAAAAGTTTGAGAACTGTGTCGCGTCTTCGACACGTGGAGAAGCAGCGGCAGAGACGACGAAGAACGCCCCTCTTCTGCCAGCTGCCCAAGTCCCAGCTACAGTGGTGGTGAGTAACTAACATTAACTGTTGCCGGTTAATTTCCATATCTGCTCACTTTTAGTCACGTTACCTCTTATGTCAACCAGGACAGCAGTAATGTTAGCATTACCCAAGCATAGTCAGTGGCTAACGATAACGTTAATGTGAGCCTTTTTGTATGTGTCTGATAACGTTATCTTGTAATTTACACCACGACAGAGTTTGCAAGTCTCTCTAATAAACTAGTTCTTTCATTATTTCTTTAGTTTATTTGGAACATGAACACACTTACAGTATAATACATCACAGTTTCATATCGTGAACAACAGTCAATATTTATTTTATTCTATTTTTTAGGAGGGTAACAGTCAATATTTATTTATTTGATTACAATTTTTCTTATATAATAAAAGTGAGCTTTTGTTAAACCAAATACTATGTGTTTTTTTCCATATACAACAACCTATCTGGACTCGATAAGGAATCGGTTCGATAAGAGGATTCGATAATAGGCTCGAACTCGATAATTCCTTATCAAACATCATCCCTACATGTACATATAAATGAATAATAAATACAAATATATATATATATAATACCTAAACTGTCAAAATACAGTGTCACCACTTTAGTCCTAATTTTTGCGCTAAAGAAACTTCTCTATGCTCCAGACTTTTTCTGTTAGATATTGTCATTACCGCCATAGGTGGTGGAAATGTGAATTACAACCGAGTACCGCTGCAGGCTATACGGACCAAAGCTGAAAAACTGTTCTTTTTTGGCGGCCCACTGGAGGCACCTGCCCGCTGCCCGACATTGGCCCTGTTGTTTTAGTCACACTGAGTTAGATGACAGAATAACAACAATTCTTCTCTTTGTGTATATCAGAAGTAATGCAGCATCAAAGTCCACAATTCAAAGCCAGGGTCAATAATTTCTGACATGAGCTTCGGACGTTAATATTTAACACTTCCTTGTTCATTCACTCAACACATCAAAGGACTGTGGGGTCCCTTATTTTGCACCTGTTCTTATTCATCCATTATTAATTGTGCAAAATACATGATGAAGTGCTCACTTCCCAAGAAGCACCATGGGACCACACTGCTCCTTATTTTCCACACACACAAACACACACACACAAAGTAGGTAACATGTTGTAACTTGTCAGTGATGTCATCAAGGGGCTCGGTTCGCACGCACTCACCGTGAAGTAGAAGGGGTGCGCATGTTGTCCCAGCTTCTTCAGGAGACGTTCCTGCAAGCGACTGTTGGCTTTGCGTTCCTCCGGGACGGGCGGGAAAGCCTGAAACAGGGAGTGACATCACCGCGCGGGCGTCAGCACGGCGGAAGGCGAGCGGGGGCGTGGGTGCAAGGCTGACCTGGAAGGTGGAGATGTACAGGTCCTTGCGGAAGGACAGTCCCAAGACGTCCAAGTCCTCGCGTCCATACCGGAAGGCACACGTCAGCGTGACGAAGACTACGGGAAAAGAAGGTGATGAGCGAGGGAAGAGGAGGAAGAGGGCGACAGCGTCCTACCTTTCCTGTCCTTCAGGTACTCTGGGTCCACCAGGATGACGCCGTCTGTCCACAGGGAGACAACATGTTGGCGACAAGTGGCGGACGGGTGTGAGAAACCCGGCGTCACGTGACTCACCTACTGCATCCACGTGGTCCAGGTGGTCCACAAAGTCCCTCTTCCCCAGGTAGACCGTCACCTACGGGCAGCGAGCATTACTTTGAGCAGAACCTTCTAGAAGCACTTACTCCCACACTCCGCTGTCACCTTAACTCACCTTACAGTTTGGACTGGACTTCTTGAAGACTCTACAAGACAGAGACAAGGCGCGTGTCAGCCCACAGGAAATAACAACATCAAACAGCACGCTTGCACGCTTCCTCGCGCTGTCCAAACAGGAAGTGTCAAAAGCAGAAGTGCACGCGTGTCTTGCGCGATGTCTTTTGAGCACGTCAGAAATGCAGTGCACTGGACCCTTAGTACACTCAAGAGTCGCCATCTTTGTTTATCGGAGGCCAGCCAGT
>NC_084614.1:77191506-77371506 GCF_033978795.1 Nerophis ophidion
AAAATGAAGAACCATGATAAACATTCTGATTTTACTCACTCATTCATTCTCAAAATAATCTGATTTATCTCATCGTATGGATTAAAATTTAAGCAATTATTTATTTATTTGTATTGTGATTACTTATTACTTATGGAGTATACATTGTGAATACATTGAGAACAGGAAGTGAACAAAAGTTTTAGCAACTGTTATGTAAAGAAAAGGGGTAGGATTAAATAAGCTCTGCTTCTTCCTCCTCCTTTTTGAACATGTTGAAAAGAGAAACTGGAAATTGTGATGTATCATGTTGTATGCTTGCATGTTCGAAATAAACTAAAACTCAAACTCAATTGTTCAGAACAGAAGGTGCCTGTGCTTCCTGGATCTAGGAAAGCATATGTCTGGACTATCTTGCTGCCCTTTGAGTACTTCACTTGAACGGGCAGGATGGGTAAAATTCCATATTTGCCAGCCCCTGTATGGCCGCAAGTTGATGATGTAGTGCAAATATCTGCTTTTACCTTTGGAAGTTGGCTATTTTCTCCACTTTCCAGATGTCTCCTGTCAATATGTAGCACTTTGGGATGCGTCTTGTTGCAGTAAGAGCACGTGATGCGCCTGTCGCAACTCTTGCTCAGGTGCCCTGTGCACAGGCAACCAAAACACAGGCCTTTTTCTTTTAGAAAGTCAAGCTTTTCCCTGTGTGCCTTATTTTCCAGTATTGGACAGTCCTCCAATGCATGTTCACTTGTACAGTAAAGACAGGAGGTGTTCACAAACTTATTGAGGTGTGGAGTCGGTTTAGGTCTAGTGGCAACTGTCACATGAGTTGCGAAACTGTTCCTTCTGAACTGTGATTTGCGTTGATGTATAGGCTTGGGTTTGGTTACTGCTTTATTTCGAAGGATGTTTTGAATGTCGCCAAAGACAGGATCCGAAGCAATTCTGACTTGCTGTTCAATAAATTTCACAATGTCTGTGAAACAAGCACGTCGCCTTTGTTGGTCAACAATGTCGGCTGCTTTTCCTCTCCACTGGTCCCTTAATTTGTGTGGCAGCTTTTGTATGAGCATCTTCATGCTAGCTGGCACTAGCCTTGGCGTCACTATAGACCGCCATTTTAAACTAGACAAACAAGTCCATGGCGTTTTAAAATCGTGTTTTTATCACCTTCGTCTTTTAGTAAAGGTTAAACCGTTTTTATCTTTTAACCTTTTTGAACAAGTGGTCCATGCTTTTATTTCAAGTGGCCTGGACTACTGCAATGCACTTTATGCTGGCATTAGCCAAAAAGCTCTCTCCCTGTTGCAGTTAGTCCAGAACGCGGCAGCAGGACTTTTAACAGAGGCCAGGAAACGCCAGCATATAACCCCAATTCTTCAGAGTTTGCACTGGCTCCCTGTTCATTTTAGAATTGATTTTAAAACATTGCTGTTTGTTTTTAAATCTTTACATGGACTGGCACCTCAATATATCTCGGACCTCGTCCAAATTTACATTCCTGCGCGCGCTCTGAGGTCCGAGAGCCAGTTCCAGCTCGTGGTGCCCAAGACCAGACTTAAGACCAGGGGAGACAGGGCCTTCTCTGTGGTCGGCCCTAAGCTCTGGAACACTCTGCCCCTCCATGTTCAAACTGCTTCCACAGTGGACTCTTTTAAGTCTCGTCTTAAGACCCACTTTTATTCTTTGGCTTTTAACACTACGTGAGTTGTGTGGTCCTCTGTTCTCTGTTGTCCTCTGTGTTTTTTATACACTTTGATTTCTATTTTACTGTTTTAATTGATTTTACCCTTTAAAATTGTTTTTAATCATATTTGTTTTTATTGGTTTTATATTTATTTATTTATTGTTTTTATTCAGTCATTGGTGGAGCATAATATGTATATATATTTTTTTTTAATATATTTTTTTTACAATTGTTTTTAACATGGCTGTGCAGCACTTTAGGAACGTTATTGTTGTTTAAATGTGCTATATAAATAAAGTGGATTGGATTGGATGTTGAGCTCGTCCAAGTACTGCAGCTCATCCATGGCATTGGAGCATTCTCACAAGTACAGTGCGAAAGCTTGGAGATTTTTTACATCCTCAGACTTGATGTTTGGCCATACCATAATTTTGTCCAGGTAGGCTGCTGTTATTTTTTAAGGATTTCCAAAGTGTTCCTTTAGTAGGCGTTTTGCTGTAGCATAGCCTCTCTCTGTAGGCATATAGAGGCAACTGCGCACCAACTCTCTGGGCTGTCCTTTGGTAAACTGCTCCAGATAATACAAGCAGTCACCACGATCATTGGTTTTCGCCTAAATACAATACTCAAAAGCTTTTACGAAAGCCTGAAATTGCAATGGGTCACCTTCAAAAAACGGAATTTGTCCGTGTGGAAGTAATTGGGAGGTTTGTGCTTGAACCAGGAGTGCCATCATTTCATTTTGCCTCTGTAATATAGTGTGGAATTCACCTGGTATTGTGTTGCCTTGAAATGATTGAGATGCTTGAGGTAAATTTTGCCTTGATTGGTTTTCCACAGGATCCAAAATTGATGAGCGAAGTGGTTGGTTGTTTGGTTGAGGGTGTGAATGGACCTTGTTTGGGGCATTCTTGGCTGTGTGAAGCTCTGAAGGAGCAGCTTTAAGAGCATGGCCGGCTCTACGCAGGGGCAAGAGGGGGCAGAGCCCCCTTAAATAAATGTCTTGCCCCCTCAAATCAAAATTTGAGAAAGTAAATTTTAATAAACTCACAAAATTACTATATTACAAGTTGAAAAAATTATCTGCACTAGCGGAAAAATCCGCCGAAAAAGGGAGACACACGATATAGTAGTGTCGGCTTCCCTCTCATTCCTCCCTCCGCTGTGCGTGTATTCCACATTCCACAGGCAGCGCAGCATACACACACCCGCACACACCCCTCAGCCCTCAGTAAACATCCAATCACTGTTGCATTATGAAAGTAAAAGAAAAGGAAAAGTTGTCTACATTTATCATATACTTGTTAGGATGGGTGTTTTTGTGTAGTCTTATCCGTCATAAACACGTTTATCGTTGCGGACTTTCGGTGCTACGGAGTTCCTTTTTTTTTACAACTTGAGAGCAGTGACAGCGGAGGCTCTGAGCAGCAGTGGTTTGGAAGGCAGAGAGCCTCCACTGTCCCTGTAACAAGCTACAAGTCATTTATGATGCTGTTAATGACGGTAAAAATGAAACATAAGGTATATATCCTGCTTAGCAGTCCTCCTCTGCTGTCCTCTGTTCAGAGCGGAGTCCCTAGCAACGGCCCGTTTTACTTAGCAACGGTCTGGCAATCGACTGCTGGAATTCTTTTTCTGTAGTTTTTCTTGTAATTCTACATAGTCAACCTTTAATGTTTCAATCTACATTTTGTAATAAACAAATTACAAGTTTCATTTGATATGACCAAGACACCTAAAAACAAAAACACAACCGTTTTCATCAATTTACAAGCAAGTGGGCAACACACATACATTGGAGTGAATGAATTTTGTGCCCAAATGAGTGCCCACGTTCTGTTTTATAAATTAGTTTGAGATTCTTTTTTATCATTATTCATCAGACTACCTTTCAGTTTTGCAAATATTGACTGTAGTGTGTGAAGTCCTACTTTGGGTCCAAATTTATTTGAGAGTTATGCCATCCAGTTAGGATAAATGTTATGTTGTTGGTTGATAAAATCTGGATGAAGGATGTTTTATTTTATTTTATTCATTTATTTTTATTTTTATTTTTCAGTTTCCCCCCTGAGGGATTGCCACCTTATTGTGGTCAGGGGGTTTGCGTGCCTCAGTGACCGTAAGAGCTATACCAGCAGGAGCTTAGTCTTCAGGTGGGACACCCAAGTTGGACAGGTCTGAAGGTAGAGGCCTGACAAAGTGCAATCCACTACTCCAGGTTGGGGTTGGACACATAGCTAAAGACCCACTTCAATGAAGAAAGCATCGATACTATAAGCACAAAAAAAAAAAGTGCTGGAGCATGATGTGTACACATGATGCCCCCTTCACATTTCTGACTGCCCCCTCATATAAGCATGCCTAGAACCGCCCCTGTTTAAGAGATGGCTTAAGTTGTTGTACAGGCGGAGCAGGCATTTTTTTTCAGTTTTGTCCTTTGCCTATAATAGGACTCCATTCCATCAGACTTTTTGCTCCTGCCGGCAACACTGGCTTCATGGAGGACAGACAATTTAGCATTGTGGGCTGCTATTTCAGCATCCAACTCCATTTGCTCCTTTTTCCTCCTTATGGCCGCTGCTTGTTCCTCCTGTTCCCTCTTTAGAGTTGCTGCCTGCGCCTCCAATGCATGGATCTCTTTTAAAGCAATAGCACGGGCGCCAAGTGCTGCCTTATCTGCCTCTGCTATTATGCGAGCAGAAGAAGTGGAAGACATTTTGCTTTTGTTTGAGATAAAACAATAGATGGAACATTTGAAATGCTGTCATGGGGTTGTAGACTTTCATTTTCAAAACCATCAACAGTGGAACCCTCATTTTCAACCTCATCATCATTGTCATCATTTTTAAAACACAACAACCTGTCAACCTTTTCAATAAAACCATCAAAATTCAACATTTTTGCTTTGTACCAAGTCTCATGTTTAATACGCTCATATTCTGGCAACAGAGACAACAAAGTTATGTGCACTTTTCTAATTTCATGATATAAATCCATAAACCTGCTAAATTCCTCCTTTAGCTCATGTGAACGTGTTTCGTCATTTATCACAGCAATGACCCCCTCTTTTAGTATTGAGAGTCTTTGCAACTTTGATTTTCTTTCCCCCTGCAAACTTTCAATTTTGTGACCTAGAGCCTTGGGTGTCATTTTTACCACACGTTTTTTCCCTTCAACCCCTTGTCCAACATTGTCACGTTCAGCCACAGTGTCCCCTTGTGGCTGTTTGTGTTCATCAGCGCATGCGTGTGCTTCCTCCTCCTCCATTTGGAAAAGTCAAAGTTTGTCAACCCGTGCGCAGGTCAAGTCAAATAGTCACCAATAAATTGGATTTTTCAATATTTGTGCCTTTAGGTGAGGCAGTTTTTGACTTAAATGTAGCGGTAAAGTCCTATTCTATTACTGCTACTGGTTGCCGAATATAAATGAAGCTAGTTCAGACGTGTGCAGCCGGCTAATAATTGATGTCCATAATTGTGTCCATGTTTAACAAAAATATTTAATTTCATAAAGTCACATTTATATAACACACTTTGTACAAAAACAGAAAATACACGGGACCAAACAAATACTAGCCTGGCACAGTCAAAAACTGTTGCGCCTCTACTCAGCAACACCTGGGCAAGATCCTGACTCCTCCCTAAATATCCAGGCACTTGGCCTTGGAGCCAACCCCTTGAGTGACGTCATCAATTTGACAGACAGAAAGTGTATTTGGCTCTAACACTGCTTTTATACTCAATCATGGCACCCACCTGTTCCCAATTTGCCTGTTCACCTGTGGGACGTTTCAAATAAGTGTTTGATGAGCATTCCTCAACTTTCTCAGTCTTTTTTGCCACTTGTGCCATATTTTTTCAAACATGTTTCAGCCAATTCCAAATGAGCTAATACTTGCAAAAAATAAAGTTTTCCAGTTTGAGCGTTTAGTATCATGTCTTTGCAGTCTATTCAATTGAATATGGGTTGAAAAAGATTTGCAAATCACTGTTTTCTGTTTTTATTTACCATTTACACAACGTGCCAACTTCATTGGTCTCGGGTTTTGTATATTGAAAAAAAGAACATAATTTAAAAAAATAATAAAGGCCATAAAAACGCATCGATCAAATTGGTTGTAATTAGCCCCTTAAGTCCTTTAGCAGCTATAAAATGATGTTGCTGAAAAGACAATATCTGTAAAATGTGTGTCTGTGGAGCACAAGCACTGATCCTGCAGCCGTGTGTGGAACTGTCAGTGTGCCCAGTTACTAAATAAAAACTAAATAGTGCTGGCACGACAGCGGTGAGTGTTGATAAATCATATTGGGCGTGATAAATAATTATATTCGCATTTCCTCCCAGTATTGTGGGAGTTTTAATGATCAGCCTATATTTTGCATGTTAATGAAGACAGAGACCCAAAATGTATTGCACGCCTTATTCTGCTCACTTAAGAGACACAATCCACTTTGCACAGGTTTAGTAGATCAGCTCTGCGTGTGCTATCGGGTTTGCACGTGTTTTAGTACACGCAAACCTTTAATAAATCAGGCCCTATGAGTCCAACTCCATCCTGGAGACGAGGATTGCACTTTGTCAGGCCTCTACCTTCACACCTGTGCAACTTGGGTGTGCCACCTGAAGACTAAGCTCAAAATAACCACAAGAAGGTGCCAATCTCTCAGGAGGGGAAGTAAAAATATAAAAGTGAACTCAACTCAATAAAGTATCCTTGATCCACATTTTTCCCACCATCACTACATTTATCTTAACTTGATGGCCTAATTCTTAAACTGAATGTTCACCTTTAGTAGGACTTCACACACAATAGTCAATATTTACACCACTGAAAAGTACAATCCACTTATGAGCAAAACAAAAACATTCTTCTCAAACTAGTTTATCAACAAGTCAGCTGCGTCATGCCTCAAAGTTTCCGCCTCCTCCACTTATTCACACACAGAGAAACTTAACAGCACTGCCTACACTCTAGACCAGGGGTCTCAAACTCAATTTACCAGGGGGCCACTGGATGCAGAGTCTGAGTGAGGCTGGGCCGCAAGAAAAGATGTATTTATTTATTTTTTTTGCATACTCCTCAGCATGTCTAGTTGTATAATGACGTTTCAAATTGTATCCCTTGTGCAACTTTCTGGGTGCAAATAAGACACGTCGGGGTGCCCCTGTGCTCAACAAAGAAATATCGCATCTCCCACTTTTCCTGGAATTGTCTTTGCTCATCACTAACCCTTCTCTTCACTGCAGGCTTTGAAAAAGACATGTTTGGGGTTGTGGAATATATTTGTATTTAGCCCACGCACGGAGAATAATGTTGTTTCCGCAATGTGCGTCGCTCCGCTTTTCCTCCCTACAGCAACATGGCGGTCGGCGGATAATAGCCGGGAAAGATAGCGAGCGCAAAAAAGTGACGGCTCCCGGAGTGTTTATATGTAGTGTTCATCGTGTGAGGCAATGCAAACTAAACAAGAAAAAAAAAAGCAAATAACGGTTTGAATCGGTCCAGGTTATCGGGGACTGTTATTACTGACGGACAGGTGTCGCGGTGTGACTGCAGCCAGGCACCTAAGTGAACCCCCGTCTCCATGACAACGTCTCTGTCGCTTTCACTCATTTGCCGCTTTTCCACTAACGCAGGGTAGGCAACCCAGAACGTTGAAAGAGCCATTTTGGACCCGAATAACACAACGCTGTCAAGCGCCGTTCATATAAAACTTGCGGGCCGCACTAACATTAACTAACAATCTATGTGAAACCTTTCAATCCGGTTTCAGGGCAAATCACTCCACGGAGACAGCCCTCGCAAAAATGACTAATGATCTATTGCTGACGATGGATTCTGATGCGTCATCTATGTTGCTGCTCCTCGATCTTAGCGCTGCTTTCGATACCGTCGATCATAATATTTTATTAGAACCTATCAAAACACGAATTGGTATGTCAGACTTAGCCCCGTCTTGGTTTAACTCTTATCTTACTGATAGGATGCAGTGCGTCTCCCATAACAGTGTGACCTCGGACTATGTTAAGGTAACGTGTGGAGTTCCCCAGGGTTCGGTCCTTGGCCCTGTACTCTTCAGCATCTACATGCTGCCGCTAGGTGACGTCATACGCAAATACGGTATTAGCTTTCACTGTTATGCTGATGACACCCAACTCTACATGCCCCTAAAGCTGACCAACACGCCGGATTGTAGTCAGCTGGAGGCGTGTCTTAATGAAATTAAACAATGGATGTCCGCTAACTTTTTGCAACTTAATGCCAAAAAAACGGAAATGCTGATTATCGGTCCTGCTAGACACCGACCTCTATTTAATAATACAACTTTAACATTTGACAACCAAATAATAAAACAAGGTGACTCTGTAAAAAATCTGGGTATTATCTTCGACCCAACTCTCTCCTTTGAGTCACACATTAAAAGCGTTACTAAAACGGCCTTCTTTCATCTCCGTAATATCGCTAAAATTCGCTCCATTTTGTCCACTAAAGACGCCGAGATCATTATCCATGCGTTTGTTACGTCTCGTCTCGATTACTGTAACGTATTATTTTCGGGTCTCCCCATGTCTAGCATTAAAAGATTACAGTTGGTACAAAATGCGGCTGCTAGACTTTTGACAAGAACAAGAAAGTTTGATCACATTACGCCTGTACTGGCTCACCTGCACTGGCTTCCTGTGCACTTAAGATGTGACTTTAAGGTTTTACTACTTACGTATAAAATACTACACGGTCTAGCTCCATCCTATCTTGCCGATTGTATTGTACCATATGTCCCGGCAAGAAATCTGCGTTCAAAAGACTCCGGCTTATTAGTGATTCCTAGAGCTCAAAAAAAGTCTGCGGGCTATAGAGCGTTTTCCGTTCGGGCTCCAGTACTCTGGAATGCCCTCCCGGTAACAGTTCGAGATGCTACCTCAGTAGAAGCATTTAAGTCTCATCTTAAAACTCATCTGTATACTCTAGCCTTTAAATAGACCTTTTTAGACCAGTTGATCTGCCGCTTCTTTTCTTTCTCCTATGTCCCCCCCTCCCTTGTGGAGGGGGTCCGGTCCGATGACCATGGATGAAGTACTGACTGTCCAGAGTCGAGACCCAGGATGGACCGCTCGTCGGGACCCAGGATGGACCGCTCGCCTGTATCGGTTGGGGACATCTCTACGCTGCTGATCCGCTTGAGATGGTTTCCTGTGGACGGGACTCTCACTGCTGTCTTGGAGCCACTATGGTTTGAACTTTCACAGTATCATGTTAGACCCGCTCGACATCCATTGCTTTCGGTCCCCTAGAGGGGGGGGGTTGCCCACATCTGAGGTCCTCTCCAAGGTTTCTCATAGTCAGCATTGTCACTGGCGTCCCACTGGATGTGAATTCTCCCTGCCCACTGGGTGTGAGTTTTCCTTGCCCTTTTGTGGGTTCTTCCGAGGATGTTGTAGTCGTAATGATTTGTGCAGTCCTTTGAGACATTTGTGATTTGGGGCTATATAAATAAACATTGATTGATTGATTGATAAAGGCCTACTGAAATGAGATTTTCTTATTTAAACGGGGATAGCAGGTCCATTCTATGTGTCATACTTGATCATTTCCAGATATTGCCATATTTTTGCTGAAAGGATTTAGTAGAGAACATCGACGATAAAGTTAGCAACTTTTGGTGCTGATAAAAAATCCTTGCCTGTACCGGAAGTAGCAGACGATGTGCGCGTGACGTCACGGGTTGTGGAGCTCCTCACATCTGAACATTGTTTACAATCATGGCCACCAGCAGCGAGAGCGATTCGGACCGAGAAAGCGGCAATTTCCCCATTAATTTGAGCGAGGATGAAAGATTTGTGGATGAGGAAAGTGAGAGTGAAGGACTACAAAAAAAAAAGACTATATAGTGGGAGCGATTCAGATGTTATTAGACAAATTTACTAAGATAATTCAGGAAAATCCCTTATCTGCTTATTGTGTTACTAGTGTTTTAGTGAGATGACATGGTCGTAACTGTACAACCTGAAGGTCGGCCCCGCATCAGTCGACGGATGGTGGCGATGCCCATCTCTGCCCTGAGCAAGGGACCCTCTCCGAAACACGATCTTTCAAAGTGACCGCTGCATAATACACAGTACTTTGTGTTTGTGGTCCAATCCAGCCGTGTTCGCTTGACCGCTCTGTTCCATAGTAAAGCTTCAACGTCATCCTTCGGGAATGTAAACAATGAAGACCCTGAAAGGTGCGCATGCTGCGTCAGACACATACAGCTAAATTAGTGACGGGCATGACTGGCCCTGCCATCCAGCAACGCGTTTCGGTCTCTTGACCTCTTCAGGCTGGCTTTGCACTGATTGCAGGATGTAAACATATTTTTAACTGCGAGTCTGTGCCTACTGGGACACTCCTAATTCCCTAGTAGGTGGGGCACTTCTAATCCCCTAGATTTACGGCTTCTCTATTTTTCTCTACAGCAGGATGTGCTCCATTCAACTGCCGGAGAGTACTGAGCCGTTTTGAGCAGGAGGAGAATACATAGGAGGTCTGCAGTGGGCGGGGCTCGTGCTCAACACTGCAGTGTCGATGTTTTGGTTAGGGTTAGGGTTAGGGTTTGTGTGTTTGTGTTGCTAAAGGCGGCCGCAATACACCGCTTCCCACCTACAGCTTTCTTCTTTGATGTCTCCATTATTTATTGAACGAATAGCAAAAAATTCAGCAACACAGGTGTCCAGAATACTGTGGAATTATTCGATGAAAACAGACGACTTATAGCTGGGAACGGTGCTGGAACAAAATGTCCGCCGTCCACAGCCTCGATTAAATCATTGAGGACCTTAAGAGCAGCTGTAACAGTGCTATGCTCTTTTCTAAAACCCGATTGAAATGGGGATTAAATATTGTTTGATTCTAAAAAATCATTTAGCTGATTACTGATGATTTTCTAAAACAAATTTTCTAAAATGCATAATTTAGAAATTGGTCTGTAATTATTTATATTTGTGGGTTCACCCCCTTTTAGCAGGGGAAGAACAAAGGCTGATTTCCAGATTTTTGGAATGATTTTACTTGTTACACTGAGGTTAAAAATATGCGAGAGAGGCTCAGCAATAAAATCAGCAGCCAATTTTAAGAAAACGGGTTCAATTTGGTCCGGTCCTGCTGCTTTAGTTGTGTCCAGGCTCTTTAGTGCATTGTATACCTCAGATACTGATACAGGTGTGAAGTCACAAGTGCAGGTGCTGCGTCTAATTACAGCCTGTGGTGTATTTGGGATATTAACATTAGTTAAACCAACATTTGACGATTGAGGATTCAACGACTCAAACAAAAATCCAGCAGAAACTAAATACTCATTAAAACAATTTGATATAGTTGTCTTATCAGACAAAGTACCAGATTGAGTAATCAAAGGACATGGAAAGTCATTTGTTTTCACATGATTTAAAGAAGCTTTTATGGTTTGCCAAAACTTTTTGGGGTCATTGATATGTTTTTTGCATTCATGCAGGTAAAAATCAGACTTGGCTCTCTTAACAAGCGAAGTACATTTATTTCTAAGCTGGCGAAAGCTAAGCCAGTCAACCTCTGTCTTTGTTTTTCGAGCCCTGGCCCAAGCAACATCTCTCTCTTTGAGAAGGTTTCCAATTGCAGCGGTAAACCAGGGATTATTTCCACCTTTCCCAGTGGGCACAGAGACGTCTAATCAACGTTGAAACAACGTTACTTTCCCGTGTTGAAACAACGTTGGATTTGGGTTGAAAATGAAAGTTGGATCAACGTTTAAATACCGACGTAGAATCAACGTCAATGTTTCAACGTTGATTCAACTTTTAGTTTCTACCTAACAGAGACGTTTAATCAACGTTGAAACAACGTTACTTTCCCGCGTTGTAATAACGTTGGATTTGGGTTGAAAATGAAAGTTGCATCAACGTTTAAATACCGACGTTGAATCAACTTTCAGTTTCAACCTAAGATCAACCAACCAATTATCAACGTAATATCAACCAATACATCAATATAATTAAAGACAACAAAACATAGTGCATATATAGCTCCAGGTTGAATCCTGTTAATGCAAAATTAAAATTAAGTACAAAGAAAATGGAAAATGTCAATCGATGTAATTATTTATTTAGCCTGTGATGCACATCCTATTCCTCCCTTCCGTCCAGAGGCATATTTCAGTTCATTTTTTATGGCATCACGGACCATCGTTTCAGTCCCCTTCTGGGTATCCAAGACACTAGCTGTAAACAGGCAAAAAGAATACAAATTAATTAAGGGTGCATGTGATTTACCCCAATCAAGTTAATGTAATTATTAAACACACACACAAACTCACCTGTGACTACATCGAGCAGCTTCGTCTCAGCAAAGCTATTTTTTTCCCCTCTCCCCTTCATGTTCAGATTGGACATGAATTCATTTGTCATGAGCCTGAAATTGAACACGCAGGCCAAAAAGTACGGAATTTTGCATTACTATAATTCCCGATCTAGCACTCATAGATTAGAATTTGGGTCTTACATCGCCTATTTTAATATATATGTAGAGAAAGAGGAAAGTAGCTGTCCATGATGGTGCTTAAACAGCTCTTTAAGTCATATCCACCAATCTTTGAGAGCCTGGCTGTCTGCAAATATACAAGAGAATGTGTTTAGCATACACTGGGGGAAGGGGCTGGCAAACACATACATACATTCAAGTATAGGACCTGTTTCATCTACACCTGTTTTATCTACACAATTTCATAACCTGAAATTTCTATCTAAATACAGTAATATTTCCGATGTAAAAACAAGTACACAATTATAATGTTATAATTACTTATCAGCAATTCTTTCTTGCTTGGTTGAGTTTTTATCAACTCGTCAAGGTCGAGTAGTTCCTCCACTGTCTCCAATTTCTGCACATGGAAGGACAGTTTTATCAAAAAATTATCCATTTTGGTATTATATAACTAAAACATCTCCCTTCTCAGGTGCAAGTATTTTTATGTAAATAGTTTTACCCTCGAAAAACGGCCTTCTGCGTTCAAAGGACTCCGGCTTGTTAGTGATTCCCAAAGCCCAAAAAAAGTCTGCGGGCTATAGAGCGTTTTCCGTTCGGGCTCCAGTACTCTGGAATGCCCTCCCGGTAACAGTTCGAGATGCTACCTCAGTAGAAGCATTTAAGTCTCACCTTAAAACTCATTTGTATACTCTGGCCTTTAAATAGACTCCCTTTTTAGACCAGTTGATCTGCTGTTTCTTTTCTTTTTCTTCTATGTCCCACTCTCCCTTGTGGAGGGGGTCCGGTCCGATCCGGTGGCCATGTACTGCTTGCCTGTGTATCGGCTGGGGACATCTCTGCGCTGCTGATCCGCTTTCGCTTGGGATGGTTTCCTGCTGGCTCCGCTGTGAACGGGACTCTCGCTGCTGTGTTGGATCCGCTTTGGACTGGACTCTCGCGACTGTGTTGGATCCATTATGGATTGAACTTTCACAGTATCATGTTAGACCCGCTCGACATCCATTGCTTTCCTCCTCTCCAAGGTTCTCATAGTCATCATTGTCACCGATGTCCCACTGGGTGTGAGTTTTCCTTGCCCTTATGTGGGCCTACCGAGGATGTCGTGGTGGTTTGTGCAGCCCTTTGAGACACTAGTGATTTAGGGCTATATAAGTAAACATTGATTGATTGATTGATGTATCTTTGTACTGTTAAAACATGTTTGAAAGAGTATATTGTTATAATCTGTGTCTTGTCAGTCGACAAGGCTTTATATAGGATCAAGCTAATGCTAAAGCTAATGCTAACTGCCGATGTCGAGGCGAATGCTAGCTGCGTCATCAGTGTTGGATATATACAAAGTTACTGTGTGTAGTTCATTATTAATCTGCGTGTATTTCTGTTTAAATGTGTGTTTTATAGAGTTTCTGGGAATAATTCAGTGTAATTTGTTATGTTTAGGAATGATTAGTGACTTTTGCTACTCAAACAATGTGGGCTTACTGTATGGGATGAACCTTTGTATTTACTTGAGACATCTTCAAATACTGTGTACATGTATACAATTTTGATGTTTGATTGTAGCAGTCCTTACAGACGTGTACGGAACGAAGTTGTGTCCTTGTGTCTGTATAACTAAAACATCTCCCTTCTCAGGGCGATTACACAAACAACTACTGAACCTGGCTTGTCGCCTCAAAACACACAAACACTTAAGGTAAATAACAAAACTCTATAGGTCCTGCAGTCCTGGGTTCAAATCCAGGCTCGGGATCTTTCTGTGTGGAGTTTGCATGTCCTCGCCGTGAATGCGTGGGTTCCCTCCGGGTACTCCGGCTTCCTCCCACTTCCAAAGACATGCACCTGGGGATAGGTTGATTGGCAACACTAAATTGGCCCTAGTGTGTGAATGTGAGTGTGAATGTTGTCTGTCTATCTGTGTTGGCCCTGCGATGAGGTGGCGACTTGTCCACGGTGTACCCCGCCTTCCGCCCGATTGTAGCTGAGATAGGCGCCAGCGCCCCCCCGTGACCCCAAAAGGGAATAAGCGGTAGAAAATGGATGGATGGATGGTATTATATGTATCATAGCAAGTGTGCTGTGTCGTTCCATATATGCATAAACTGAAATCATTGGTACATTGCCTTGCATTAACGTTCTGCTTTTCAATTACCGGTAGTGGTACATGTACATAGACTTAGGGGCGGACCAGATGAAACGTGGGGGAGGGGATGTTTTTTTTTTTGGAATAAAAGAGATTGTTTTGTGAAGACTCTTCTTCGGCATGGTAATGCCGGTGTTGTTTTCCCGAGGATGCGTCGAAGCAGAACACAGAAAAGGTAAGATATAAGGTATTTATTAAATAATAAAAGGCTAGGAAGAAAAAACACTGGCGTAAAGAGAAGGCAAACCAAAAACGTTAGTATGAGAACTAGGAAGTAAAAATAAAAAAAATAAGCTGGCACGAAGGCACACAAAAAACAGAAAAACAATTCCTCAGCATGTGAGCTGGAATAAACAAATGGCTTAGCGTAAAAGCTAGCGAGAATATACATACAAAGATGAAGGTCGAGAGTCGTCACTGTTGCTTGTGGCCAAATTTAGGATCCGAGAGTGAGTGAACAGAAAAGGCGAGCTTAAATAGGAGGGTGAAAATTAGTAGCAGGTGTGCGGGGCGAGACTAGCAGGTGGACTGATGAGTGATCATGGTGACAAAGCAAACAGGAAATAAGGAGTCGGAGAAATATACAAAAATACAAAAATAGTGTAGATCTGAGCAGCAGATCGCAACATGTTTGGCAAAAACTGAAAAATAAATAGTTTTACTGAAGTATATAAAAAAAAGTTTGCTACTGTAAACTCTGCAAAAAAAAAAAAAAGTTGCTTGCCTTCTTGTGCCAAGAGAAAAAAAAATTTGTACCCCCCAAAAATGTATGTGCTCTGTGCTAGTCTTTTATTGTGAAGTGAAGTGAATTATATTTATATAGCGCTTTTTCTCTAGTGACTCAAAGCGCTTTACATAGTGAAACCCAATATCTAAGTTACATTCAAACCAGTGTGGGTGGCACTGGGAGCAGGTGGGTAAAGTGTCTTGCCCAAGGACACAACGGCAGTGACTAGGATGGCGGATGCGGGAATCGAACCTGCAACCCTCAAGTTGCTGGCACGGCCGCTCTACCAACCGAGCTAAACCCCCCCGATTGTCGATCATAAAACATATGAAACAAAATCTGTCTGGATATTTTATTGTCATATATTTTAGTATACATGTTGGCCAACAGTGAAACCATTTGGGAGTTTCAATACTTGACAAAAGCTCTTGTAATAGCAGTACTGGCCTTATCAGTAAAATAAAACAATAAGTAAAGATCATAGCATTTAATATTACATGGATCCTTTTATGGGCGACCCGTGGACTTGCCTTTTGAGACAAAGCCTTGCTAACAAGTCAAACTAATTAAAAAAGTACCTGTACTTAAAATAAACTGGCAACATTTTAGATAAACATTAAAATGAGCCAGAAAAACCTAACTGCCATCCAGACGGGTGTTTTGAAGATCAAAATCAAGAGGAAGTAAATAAATACAGTGACTGGCGCGGCTGTAAAAGACAATGGGTACAGAACCAAAAAAAAAATGTTTTTTTGTGTTAACCTGAAGTGAAGTGAATTATATTTATATAGCGCTTTTTCTTTAGTGACTCAAAGCACTTTACATAGTGAAACCCAATATCTAAGTTAGATTCAAACCAGTGTGGGTGGCACTGGGAGCAGGTGGGTAAAGTGTCTTGCCCAAGGACACAACGGCAGTGACTAGGATGGCGGAAGCGGGAATCGAACCTGCAACCCTCAAGTTGCTGGCACGGCCGCTCTACCAACCGAGCTAAACCGCCCCTAAACTAAACTAAACCTGGAAAAACAATAGTTTGCTTTTGGGCAGGTGGGGGAACAAATTGTTAGTTGTCTGCTTGGGGAGAAAAAAAAAAGTTTGCTCAGGTCCAGTTTATACAGTCAAAATAAACGTTGAGAATAGGCGTGAGATAAATTTCTCGTTTTCCTGCAACCCTCTTGTGAAAAGGGCCAAAATGATATCGATATAAATAAGCAGTATTATCTCAAGGTACAAACCTGAATCTTTATGGACGTCGATGGTTTTCTTTGCAGTGAAATAGTTCGATTTCCGCTTCAAATCTTCGCTCTTCGTCTTGCTTGCTGGATTGGAAAGGAAGTACTTCAGCACGCATGCGCACAAGCTTGGCTTTTAGTTCACGCTGCCATCAAGCGGCGCTTTCGTTGAAAACTGTCGCAAATGGCCGATGCGCGCGGAATGGTTGGCAAGTTGAATTGTACACGTTGAAAGGACGTTAAATAGACGATGTCCCCCAATGATGAAAACAAACCAGATTTGCAACATATGGTGTGGTGGGGTCAGTTTGGTTGTGATTTGGTTGAGTGACGTCGCGACGTAATTTCAACGTCACCTCGACGTTGAACTAAGGACGGGTGCCCACTGGGTGGTTGTTTGAATCCAAATTTTGACTAAGTCGAATTTTGGCAGTAAGCTTCGAATATTTGAATGAATTAAACGAAGACCTGACCTAGTTCTAAGTTCATCAGGAGTACTGATGTTGTATAAAGCTGGGCCTGGATTTGGTTGCACATTGCCTGATAGCAGAAGTAAGAGCAATATAAAGATTTTCCGTTTCATATGGCAAGGTGACCTCATGACAACATTATTTGGCTTCACAATATCAAAATGAGTAATATCAGAAGGAGAAAACCATCTGTTTAGCACAGAAATACACCATAACTGAAGCTGGTTAGAATTATTTAGCACTGACCCACATGTGGATATCAATAACCTTTGTGTAAATGCTGTAGTTTCAAAGGACCAGGTGATTGTTATTGCGTTTGGTAGAGTTAAAGGTTGGTGGAGCACCTGGTCAGGTACCCCACTACAATTGCAGAAAACAAGTCCAGGAAAAAGCATTAATATTAAATAGAGAGCTTTTGTCAAAGTCATTGTTAAATTGTTTTACTACCTACCCAGGTCCAATAATCAAAATTCAGATGTCCAAGCTACAAGAGTTGGAAGACCAAGCTAAGGCTAGCAGAGGCCCAGCTTTAGTCAGTCTGAGGCTAAGATGGATCCAGGCCGTGGAAGACGGAAGGCCAAGATGAAGCCAGTCGACTCAGACTGTAGGTAGTGGAAGGCCAAGCTGAGACTAGTATAGATCCAGACTGTGGCAGATGGAAGGCCAAAATTTCAGCTAGCAAAACATCCCCCGGCTTCAGCGGGTCAGAGGCCTCCAGATTTCCAAATCCAACAAAAGCAGTCAGAAATACTACTTTTTGGAAGTAAGCCTTCATTCATCAATTGTTACGCAATTTACTTAAATCGGCTAAAAAAAGAGAATAAAACACATAGAAATTCAGACCACTTTGACAAGCAGACAAACAAAAGACAGTCCTGTCGGCCATCTTGGATTGGACATTCAACATTAACCCAATTTGGAAATCGGTCTGTAGTTATTTATATTTGTGGATTCACCTACTTTTGACGGAGGAAGAAGAAAGGCGGGTTTGCTGATTTTTGGAACGATTTTGCTTGAAAGACTCAGGTTAAAAAGGCATGAAAAAGAAAAAGGCAATTAGAAATATTATACATTATGTCCCATATAAGCTCATACACGACACATTCTACAGATAGTGTACAAAAAAAACCTAAATAGTGGAATAAAAGAGGTGAAAACATGTGAAATGAAACAAATAAAAGTTGCATTGTTGAGTCTAATAAAGCTGCCATGCAGGTTGTTTTCTCTTTAAAGCTGTCATTGCTCAAAAATAATAATGAATCAAACTCAATGTTGTTACAAATTATTTAAACTAGTCATGGCTCCAATTACGTCACTTACAAAATTTGACTTAAGAGTATTTTTATAGGATATTTTGTGTTTATCCTACAAAAAAAGGGTGTTTGACTATTAGGGAAAAAAAAAAAAAAAAACAGAAATGAAGAAGCTGTCACGTACTTGCATGGCTGCTCTAGTTGTGACCCCAAGATGCAGGAGACAGGAGGACGACGTGCGGGTGAGAGTCTTTTAATTCCCACAGGGAGCACAAGGAGGTGCAGCAGGGAAGTGCACAGAAGCATAAGCAGCATACAGAAAAACCAAAGTAACGTTTCACAAAACAATCCTTGAGCCCTGACTGGAGGGCGAGGCAGGCATAAATAGAAGCCAGTTGATTAAAGTCAAAGTACCAATGATTGTCACACACACACTAGGTGTGGTGAGATTTTCCTCTGCATTTGACCCATCACCCTCACCCCATGACCAGGTGTGGCCAGGCTGCCAATCAGCGACAGGTGAGGAGGGAAAAGGGCTCAGGGAGACAAACAGGAAGTGGGACCAAAATAAGAGCGCTGACTAGGAGATAAACACAAACGCAAACAGACCGCATGACACCTGACGTGACAGGTCGTCACAGAAACGAGGGATGGATCTGAAGTTTATTGAGGGACTTAAGTGTTGAAAGTAAAAAAAAATGTTTGACTTATTTTTATGAGTGGGGCCCGTTTGGATCCCAATAATTTCAGTTTTACAAGTTTTAATTGTCATTGCTCCAAAAAAAATTATGAATTAAAATCGATGATGTTATGAATCCATCCATCCATTTTCTACCGCTTATTCCCTTTCGGGGTCGCGGGGGGCGCTGGCGCCTATCTCAGCTACAATCGGGCGGAGGCGGGGTACACCCTGGACAAGTCGCCACCTCATCGCAGGGCCAACACAGATAGACAGACAACATTCACACTCACATTCACACACTAGGGCCAATTTTAGTGTCGCCAATCAACCTATCCCCAGGATGTTATGAATTATTGACATATTTAAGATTGCAATTACGTTGAGTGAAAATTATTATTTTGTGCTTTTGCCATAACAAAACAAGGTTTTGACAAAAATGGCGTAAATTATGAAAAAAAAAAAAGACTGATAAGGACGGATAAACCTGAAATTGATCAAGGGATTTAAGTGTTGAGTGAAAAAATACAAACATAAATAAAAATGACCTACTTCTACCATTTTTATGACCGAGACTCTTCCTGGTCCCCAAGAAAGCAGTGCGAGGCGAGTGGAGAAAAAACGGATTTATTGACAGAGATGTGACACAATGTGATATTGATCATAAGCAGCGGCCATTGAAAGAAAAGAAGAAATCCTCGTCATGACGTCAAGGCCATGAAACGTGCGATTTTACAGCCACCAGCGTTTGATCTTGAAAGTCTTTTAACGGCCAAAGAAGAATACATGGAATAGCGTGAGGAGCAGTCGGACGAAGAACAAAGCACATCTCCATCTCATCTCCGAGTGTGATGACGTCCCTCAGCGATGGAGACATCTCCCTGTGTTCCAGTGCACAAAGCATCCTGGAGGAAGAAGACCACTCAGCACATTCCCGACAGAAGCAGGTGAATCCAAGTTGAACATCATCTTCACACAAGAACATTTGGAGGTGCAGACAGTCCATGTGAGCTTACTCAGCCTTCAGCCGCCTGCACGTTCTCGTCGAGCTCCACGCCGCCGTGGCGAGCTGCGGGACAAACGCAAACGGTGAAGGAAGAACATCCAGAAGGTGCCTCGTCACTCACATCAGATCTTTGAGGTGTGACTTGGAAACATGACGAGTCAGCACACTTGATGTCTCATTTGGCTGATCCTCATCATGAGGACTCCTGTCAAAAGTGAGATATGCCAGACTTTGTATTGCGTGTGCTCACAGGAGGGACTTTTATTGTGAAGGAGTCAGCTCCAGTTGGGCTTTTCCGGCTAAACTTGTAACAAAGGTCCACATCAGACCTCCATGTGAGTGACGCTTCACCACGGCTTTGTTTCTTGCGGCTCAAAGAAAAGATGTTTTACTTACCAGCTGGACCGTACTGGGCTGAAATGAAAGAGAAACAAGGTGAAGTGGACTTTTCCCCTCACGTCACGCCGTGTTTCTACGTGAGAGTGTGCGCTCTGTCTCTGTGGATCTTTGAGTGTTTGGCTGGAAGGCAACTAAAAGATGGCCGCACCTTTGCAGCCCGGATGAAAGCATCAACTCACGGCCTGGACCGAGTGCACCGAGAAGAAGAAGACAGAGGACATTGGCGTCCCTCACCTTGTCTGTTTCTGTGACGCCTGACCATGACCATGATGATGATGATGATGATGATGGCCGCCACAGCGAGGACCGCCGCCGTGGCAGCGAGGGCGACGCTCAAGTTGTCTGTGGAGAGCAAAAAAGCACAAGTGGAGTGACAAAGCATGAAGAGGAAACCTTCATGACTACTTTGCATGCAGACGTCAAGCGTTGTCATGGTGACATGGATCAATAATGGTGACAGGTGGACTTGTGATGGGAAACATCTCCAACTAAATGTGTCTTTCTCACCTTCATGGCTTGCGTTGCTCAGGATGCTTCTTCTCTCCAGCTTGGTGACCAAGTCCTCCTTGACGCCTGACAGCTGAAACACACATTCGTACTTGCCCTCCACGTCGGCCGTCACCTCCACTTTCAGCGCCACCGACATCTGGAAGGTTCCGTCGTGGTTGGGGAGTATCTCTCCGTGCTCCACGTCCTCGAAGATCTGCTCGCCGTCTTTCCTCCAAAACAGGTCGGCACCGTCGGGGTAGAAACCTGTCGCCATGCAGCTGACCGGAGAGGACGGCGTCTTCTGGAGCAGGAACACCTCTGGAAGCTCTGCACAGGAAGTGATGTCACGTGTGAACACAGGACAACGTGGGGAGAAGGTGTGGATGGAAAGAAGGTGTGGACGGAGGTAAAGATGGAGAGGTGTGGATGGAGGTACAGATGGACAGAAATTGTAGATTAAAGTAAAGATGGAGATAAGGTAATAATGCAGGTAAAGATGGAGAGAAGGGAAGAATGGAGGTAAAAATGGAGAGAAGGTGAGAATGGAGGTAAAGATGAAGATTAGGTGAGAATGATATAAAGATGGAGAGGAGAGAATGGAGGTAAAGATGGAGAGAAGGAGAGAATGATATAAAGATGGAGAGAAGGAGAGAATGATGTTAAGATGGAGAGAACGTGTGGAAGGGGGTAAATATGGAGAGAATGGCGGTACAAATAGAGAGAAGGGGAGAATGGAGGTATAGATGGAGAGAAGGAGAGAATGAGATAAAGATGGAGAGAAGGTTAGAGTGGAGATGAAGGAGAAAAGGTGATGATGGAGGTAAAGATGGAGAGAAGGTGAGAATGGAGGTAAAGATGGAGAGAAGGTGTGGATGGAGGTAAAGATGGAGAGAATGGAGGTAAAGATGGAGAGAAGGGAATGGAGGTAAAGATGGAGGGAAGGGAAGAATGGAGGTAAAGATGAATAGACGGTGAGAATGGAGGTAAAGTTGGATAGAAGTTGAGGATGGAGGGAAAGATGGAGGGACGGAGAGAATAAGGTAAAGATGGAGAGAATGATATAAAGATGGAAAGAAGGAGAGAATTGAGGTAAAGATGGAGAGAAGGAGAGAATGATGTAAAGATGGAGAAAAGGTGAGAACGCAGGTTAAGATGGAGAGAACGTGTGGATGGAGGTAAAGATGGAGAGAATGGAGGTAAAGATGGAGAGAAGGGAATGGAGGTAAAGATGAATAGACGGTGAGAATGGAGGTAAAGATGGAGAGAAGTTGAGGATGGAGGGAAAGATGGAGGGATGGAGAGAATAAGGTAAAAATGGAGAGAAGGAGAGAATGATATAAAGATGGAAGGAAGGAGAGAATGGAGGTAAAGATGGAGAGAAGGTGAGAACGCAGGTTAAGATGGAGAGAACGTGTGGATGGAGGTAAAGATGGAGAGAAGGAGAGCATGAGATAAATATGGAAAGAAGGTTAGAGTGGAGATACAGATGTAGAGGTGTAGATGGAAGTAAAGATGGATAGAAGGTGAGGATGGAGGTAAAGACGAAGAGAAGGAGAGAATGAGATAAAGATGGAGAGAAGGTTAGAGTGGAGATAAAGATGGAGAGAAGGTGAGAGAAAGAGAGAAGAGTATAAAGAGACAGGGTGTAATGTCAGTAATGTTCCTATAGGGGGAGTGCTAACAAGTTAAAAGGTGAAAGTACATGTTGTGTTTCTACCTGTTCTCATTAGGACCTCCTTCCCATTGTTCACATACTTCTTCAAGTAAGAAGGACATTCCTCAGTGAAGTAAAACTTCTTGTCATCTAGTAGATGTTTGTCCTGGTCCCACATGAGTTTGCTGGGGAAAGCTTGTTGTTTTGCTGCAGTAAATGTCCATGTCTTCATGTCCAACGATATGTAATCTTCTCCATCATAACCATCCTGTTCCCAACCTTTAACTTCATCAGTCTCATCATTCCATTCACAACCAGACATCCACTGGAGAATGTGAACACCTGAGACACACACAGTGTTGTAAAGCAGAGTGACACACACACACACACACACACACACACACACACACACACACACACACACACACACACACACACACACACACACACACACACACACACACACACACACACACACACACACACACACTATTAGTGTAGGTTATTATGGGATGGACAGAGACAAGTATCAGTGCAGTAATGTGTGTTTACTACAGTATAAAAAGAGTACATCAAATACATTTAAGTAGTAGAAAGTTCAACATAAACAAACCTCCAGTTTGGTTGAAACGCTTCTTACGAACTTCAAGGTTGTGTTTGCCCCTCAACTCATTACCAACACTGATCTCTGTTTGTCTCTGCCAGTATTTTGGATCCTCTGCTGTGATTTTGTTCATCCAGTCCTGTTTGGCTTCTGCTTTCCTGCTGTTGCTGTCATAGTGAAAAATCTGAACTCCATCAACATAACCAACACTCACATAATCTGGGAAGTTTGGAACTTGAGAGGACACAGTGTGGAAATACTGCAGCGTGTGAATCACTGAAAGAAGAAAACAACAACAGGATGACTTTTTATTATTTTGTTTCATGTTCAACAATCTTGCACTGTGAATATTTTAGCTCCTTCCGTCTTCAGTCGGGTCTTAAAGTGAACATCAAACACTGCTAGATATCACAGTCAAGACTCACATGTTCTATGACAAATACAACACATTAATAATATTACTAACATCTGTTGACAGTTTGAACATTTTGAAAATAAACATATATTTTCTACAATGGAGGCTGAATAAAAAGTACAACAGAGTTGAACACAACCTGTTCTGCCCATTTGATGTCGACTCTTACTGACATCTTGTGGCGGGGTGATGTTACTACACTTGATTAGTTTCTGACACTTCCGTGTTTGAAGATTTGTGTTCGTTCTTACAAGCCTTGGAAAAAATAAGTCTTTGAACAAGAAACACTAAAGTCAAAATAAATAAAGAGCTTAAATGCATTTCTCAGCTTCTGTAACCTTCTTGGAACATTTTGAATTTTACTTAGAAAAAGGGAAAACAATAAAATATGTTTAAAAATAACCAGGATTAAGTAAAAAAGGGCTTGAATAATACAACAATAATTTAATTAATAAGTAACAGAAACTCTCAGAAGTCGAATAAGTGAAGGCACAAAGAGGATTTATGAATAAAATATTAATAAATGTATAAAAAGGACTTACCAGGCGTCACGCTGTGCATTTGCACGACCAGAAGAAAGAATAAAAACAAGTTCATGATGTCAGCGCGAAACAAAAAGATGTTTGCCACTTTTAATCCCGCAGAGAAAGACAAAAGTGACGAACACTCGCTTGACTCGCAAACAGGAAAAATGAACCAGGAACTGTCGAGGCTCTTTTTATAATACTCCACCCGAGCCAATGAGGAGTCAGCATTCTGTGACGTCACCGTGAGGAGAGAAAACGAAACGCTATTCTGCACAGAAAAGTGGCAGCAGTCAACTGACAAGAAGTCTTCTACTGGACTCACTAGAGAGCGCCCCTTGTGGCCACGTCAGGTAAATGCTTGTGTGGCTTTTCTGGGAAATCACGTGACTTGACAACAAAAAGGTGTGTCAAGTTGGCCGCCAAACTTGGAAAGAAAAGAAAGAAAGAGGAATGAAGGTGAGATTGAGAGTTAAAAGTAATGACAGGGCTGGAACATCCGATCAGTGATCGTATTGTAGTCCTCTCAAGAAAGCATCAATACAAATAATGATTGATAGACATAAAGTCGCTACACCGCAGGACATCCTCACTTTTTATTTCACGTCTTAACTTTCACCTCCGTTATGTCTCCCAAGCGTGAGGCGTCCCTGCTGGGGTAACGGGACACGCATCTGCCTCGTATGGGTTCGATTCCCGGCCAGGGTTGCATCAGGAAGTTTCATCCTGAGTAAAAAAGTCAGCAGAAAGCCTTCATGAGATGGACTCGCTGTGGCCAAAGTGCTGAACGTGGGGGAAAAGTGTGAGGCAGACGCTTCTGCTGGCAGAATATCAAAGAAAGTGAAAGTAAAAGTAGACACGGTAAAGCCAAACATTGAACTCGATGGTGATCATTTTTATTTTTATTTTTATTTTGTCGTACCTGTCAAAGGTGAACACACTTATCCACGTAGGTGAGTAGTAACGAGTTACATTTACTTAGATAAGAAACACAACTTTTACTTTGCTATATAACATATTCAATATATGTATAAAAATATACATTTAGGCCTCCACTCAGGCTTCATCCCAGGGACCCCAAAGGATTTTGGTCAAAAAAATATTTAAAATGTGTCATTATTTTGTATTATTATTATTCCAGGTTTAAATCTGTAGATCAACATTAGGTCTATCTGTCAATATAACCTTTTCAAAGATTTAAGTTGTATGCCCTTTTTGTCAAAGAAAACCCTGTTTTGTTATGGAAAAAAACACAAAATATGCAATAGTTTCCCCTAATAGAATTTTAAAGTGGAATATAGTATATAATAATTGGAGCCTTAAAAAATTCAACACATAAAAACATTGATTTTAATTTATTATTATTTTTTAGCAATGACACAAAAGAAAAATCCTACTGAAATTATTGGAGATCCAAAATTGTCCTACTCAGAAATAAAAAAATATATATTTTTTTACTGTTAACTTTAAACACAATCATCTTCAGATGAACTTCAGATCCATCCATCAAGTATATATATATATATTATTGGTGTTTTTTTTTTTTTTTTATATGGCAAACACAAAACATGCAACATTTTCCCCCAAAAATATCTCAAAGTGGAATATTTAATGTGACGTCGTTGGAGCCTTGAATAGGTCAATAATCCATAATGACATTGATTTTTTATTTATTGTTATTTTTTTAGTAAACAACAGCCTAGATGGCAGCTTTGTGTTATTAGAGTAAACATTGCAACATTTTCTTGTCACATTTCACCTGTTTGCTCTTTAATAGCACTTTTTTTTATTTTTATTGTATTTTTAGAATTTGCTTTGGCCATTACAAAATTACCCGCGGGCCGCAAATGGCCCCCGGGCCACACTTTGGACACCCCTGTACGAGGATGACGGAATGCAAAAACAATAACACATGCCCTTCTTATTTATGATTTACTTTTTAAATTTGACCTCTGTTATGTACGCTGCTGCTGGAATTTTTAATTTTCCTGAGGGAACTCTACTGAAGGAATCAATAAAGTACTATCCTTCTATCTATCCTCGCTCATCCATGCGGACTTGGCTCTCTTGGTTGCTTTGTTGGGTCTGCTCCTGTCTCCGGCCATACTCCCCCCACCACAGCAGACGTTGGCGTGGAACACCACAGAGTGTATATGTTTGTTTTTTGTTGTTGTTTTACTTTTGCGTCTGGTTGCATCAGCTCTCATCTTTTAAAGTCTTTAATGTCCTTTGTGTTCTTTGACGTTTCCCTCTTACACACATGTTTATGTGTGGTATGGCTATGAGGTTTGTTTCCCTTGGCCTCAGTCTGGACCCCCTCTACAGGGGCCCAGATGTTTGCTGTTGCACAGGCATGGGATAAAGTGTGTAACTTTTTGTCTGTAAAATACGTCATTGCAGTTTTTTTTATTAGCATGGATGTAATCTAGGAACAACATTTCATAATTAATATCCAAAACCCCTGTAGCGGTAAAGTCCTATACTTTTACTGCTACTGGTTGCCGAATATAAATGAAGCTAGTTCAGATGTGTGCAACCGGCTAATAATTGAGGCCCAGAATTGTGTCCATGTTTAACCAAAATATTTACTAACATAAAGTCACAATTATATAACACACTTTGTTCAAAAACGGAAAATACACGGGAGCAAACAAACACTAGCCTGGCACAGTCAAAAACTGTTGCGCCTCTACTCAGCAACACCTGGGCAAGATCCTGACTCCTCCCTAAATATCCAGGCACTTGGCCTTGGAGCCAACCCCTTGAGTGACGTCATCAATTTGACAGACAGAAAGTGTATTTGGCTCTAACACACCTGCCCCTAATTGCTGCTGGCGTGACGAACAGAGTGATTTAATTTGGAATCAATAAAACAAAAATAGAGCCATAATACCAAAAACAAACACCTCTTTCTTTGGTTTTCATGTTCCCTTTTGCAATAATGCAGTTAATTTACTCAATACCTTCACCTAGAAGGCATATCTTTGTAACAGATGATAATCCTTTTTGTTTGCAGGCAAACTTTTTTCATTTGTCCACTTTTGTCGCTCTTGTAGCAACGGTAAATATTCGTGAAACCACCTGTTCCAAAAAAGGTCAGCGATATATTGCCTCTGCCTCCATTTCCTTATGCACATCCAATACAGGTGATCTATTACCAACAGTACATGTAGACTGTAGCTGTCTTCTTTTCCTACTCCTGGCCATCAGCTTTCTTCGTCACCTTGGGGGTAGGAGAGCTTTTTTTTCTTCTCAATTTCCTCCTC
The DNA here is from genome assembly GCF_033978795.1 of Nerophis ophidion. Classification (NCBI taxonomy): domain Eukaryota; kingdom Metazoa; phylum Chordata; class Actinopteri; order Syngnathiformes; family Syngnathidae; genus Nerophis; species Nerophis ophidion. The sequence continues at coordinate 77,218,535 of NC_084614.1, forward strand.
TTCTTCTCCCAAAGGACTCTCGGGGTCGTTTTCTTCCTCCTCTTTCGGGGAACTCTTCTCTTTTTGGACTTGCCATAGTCGCTGTCCTCGTCATCTTCCACCATGAAGTCTTCATCACTGCCAGACTCATCAGGATCCAGGTAAGCTTCCTCTGGGTCATCCTGCTCTTCATCCTCACGGCCTCCGTCACCCAGAAGGATTTCCCGCTGTTTCGACACGGCCTTGGAGACTGCCTGGCGTATTGTTCGCATTCGACTGACTTTTCTTTCATCGTCACTGTCATCTGCGCTCCGTTTTCTTTTTGGTGTCTTCCTGCTGGGCTTCTCTATCTTGGGCTTCTTTTCCTTTTTTGACATATCCTTTTGATCTTTGGATCCCTGCTCATTGAAATCATGCATGTACTGGTTCATAAGCGGTTCCTCCAAACTGTTAACAGTAACTGTGGGGCGTGTCACTGCCTTGTAATGGCCCATTAATCACCCACCCCAATAGGGTTCTGACAGCATAAGGTCCATCTCCGTGGCTGTTAATCACCTCCCGTGGTTCCATTCACTTGGAGGCGTTGGTACCAATTAACAGGTCCACGTTAGCAGTTATCCGAGGAATTTTAATGCCTTGGAGGTAAGGCCACTTATCAAGTTCTGCCTCACCAATCAGATTGTTAGTGTACACGGGCATCTGCCTTTGAGTGAAGACATCAGGAAGCTGAAAAAAACTTACTACAAGTAAGCTGAGAGATTTCCAGACCACTGCTCGGGACCACCTTACTGTGCCCCAAGGTGCGCAAGTGGATTTTTGTTTTTCGGCCTTCTGTGTTCAGCCTGTTCACCAATTTAAAACATGTAATTTAAAACATTTGTATGCACGTACAACACTTAAAACCTTCAGTATATCAGTATGTGGAATTCAATTATGGAATGGATTAAGCAAAGCAATCAAACAATGTACTAATATGATCCACTTCAAGAAACTCGTCAAACTGGAAGTGTTAACAAAGTACAAAAATGAAGAACCATGATAAACATTCTGATTTTACTCACTCATTCATTCTCAAAATAATCTGATTTATCTCATCGTATGGATTAAAATTTAAGCAATTATTTATTTATTTATTTATTTGTATTGTGATTACTTATTACTTATGGAGTATACATTGTGAATACATTGAGAACAGGAAGTGAACAAAAGTTTTAGCAACTGTTATGTAAAGAAAAGGGGTAGGATTAAATAAGCTCTGCTTCTTCCTCCTCCTTTTTGAACATGTTGAAAAGAGAAACTGGAAATTGTGATGTATCATGTTGTATGCTTGCATGTTCGAAATAAACTAAAACTCAAACTCAATTGTTCAGAACAGAAGGTCCCTGTGCTTCCTGGATCTAGGAAAGCATATGTCTGGACTATCTTGCTGCCGTTTGAGTACTTCACTTGAACGGGCAGGATGGGTAAAATTCCATATTTGCCAGCCCCTGTATGGCCACAAGTTGATGATGTAGTGCAAATATCTGCTTTTACCTTTGGAAGTTGGCTATTTTCTCCACTTTCCAGATGCCTCCTGTCAATATGTAGCACTTTGGGATGCGTCTTGTTGCAGTAAGAGCACGTGATGCGCCTGTCGCAACTCTTGCTCAGGTGCCCTGTGCACAGGCAACCAAAACACAGGCCTTTTTCTTTTAGAAAGTCAAGCTTTTCCCTGTGTGCCTTATTTTCCAGTATTGGACAGTCCTCCAATGCATGTTCACTTGTACAGTAAAGACAGGAGGTGTTCACAAACCTATTGAGGTTTAACGACAACTGCCACATGAGTTGCGAAACTGTTCCTTCTGAACTGTGATTTGCGTTGATGTATAGGCTTGGGTTTGGTTACTGCTTTATTTCGAAGGATGTTTTGAATGTCGCCAAAGACAGGATCCGAAGCAATTCTGACTTGCTGTTCAATAAATTTCACAATGTCTGTGAAACAAGCACGTCGCCTTTGTTGGTCAACAATGTCGGCTGCTTTTCCTCTCCACTGCTCCCTTAATTTGTGTGGCAGCTTTTGTATGAGCATCTTCATGCTAGCTGGCACTAGCCTTGGCGTCACTATAGACCGCCATTTTAAACTAGACAAACAAGTCCATGGCGTTTTAAAATCGTGTTTTTATCACCTTCGTCTTTTAGTAAAGGTTAAACCGTTTTTATCTTTTAACCTTTTTGAACAAGTCGTGCATGCTTTTATTTCAAGTGGCCTGGACTACTGCAATGCACTTTATGCTGGCATTAGCCAAAAAGCTCTCTCTCGGTTGCAGTTAGTCCAGAACGCGGCAGCAGGACTTTTAACAGGGGCCAGGAAACGCCAGCATATAACCCCAATTCTTCAGAGTTTGCACTGTTCATTTTAGAATTGATTTTAAAACATTGCTGTTTGTTTTTAAATCTTTACATGGACTGGCACCTCAATATATCTCGGACCTCATCCAAATTTACACTCCTGAGGTCCGAAAGCCAGTTCCAGCTCGTGGTGCCCAAGACCAGACTTAAGACCAGGGGAGACAGGGCCTTCTCTGTGGTCGGCCCTAAGCTCTGGAACACTCTGCCCCTCCATGTTCAAACTGCTTCCACAGTGGACTCTTTTAAGTCTCGTCTTAAGACCCACTTTTATTCTTTGGCTTTTAACACTACGTGAGTTGTGTGGTCCTCTGTTCTCTGTTGTCCTCTGTGTTTTTTATACACTTTGATTTCTATTTTACTGTTTTAATTGATTTTACCCTTTAAAATTGTTTTTAATCATATTTGTTTTTATTGGTTTTATATTTATTTATTTATTGTTTTTATTCAGTCATTGGTGGAGCATAATATGTATATATATTTTTTATTTGTATTTTATTTTATTATTATTTTTTTACAATTGTTTTTAACATGGCTGTGCAGCACTTTGGAAACGTTATTGTTGTTTAAATGTGCTATATAAATAAAGTGGATTGGATTGGATGTTGAGCTCGTCCAAGTACTGCAGCTCATCCATGGCATTGGAGCATTCTCACAAGTACAGTGCGAAAGCTTGTACATTTTTTACATCCTCAGACTTGATGTTTGGCCATACCATAATTTTGTCCATGTAGGCTGCTGTTATTTTTGAAGGATTTCCAAAGTGTTCCCTTAGTAGGCGTTTTGCTGTAGCATAGCCTCTCTCTGTAGGCATATAGAGGCAACTGCGCACCAACTCTCTGGGCTGTCCTTTGGTAAACTGCTCCAGATAATACAAGCAGTCACCACGATCATTGGTTTTTGCCTCTATACAATACTCAAAAGCTTTTACGAAAGCCTGAAATTGCAATGGGTCACCTTCAAAAAACGGAATTTGTCTGTGTGGAAGTAATTGGGAGGTTTGTGCTTGAACCAGGCGTTCATTTTGCCTCTGTAATATAGTGTGGAATTCACCTGGTATTGTGTTGCCTTGAAATGATTGAGATTCTTGAGGTAAATTTTGCCTTGATTGGTTTTCCACAGGATCCAAAATTGATGAGCGAAGTGGTTGGTTGTTTGGTTGAGGGTGTGAATGGACCTTGTTTGGGGCATTCTTGGCTGTGTGAAGCTCTGAAGGAGCAGCTTTAAGAGCATGGCCGGCTCTACGCAGGGGCAAGAGGGGGCAGAGCCCCCTTAAATAAATGTCTTGCCCCCTCAAATCAAAATTTGAGAAAGTAAATTTTAATGAACTCAAAAAATTACTATATTACAAGTTGAAAAAATGATCTGCACTAGCGGAAAAATCCGCCGAAAAAGGGAGACACACGATATAGTAGTGTCGGCTTCCCTCTCATTCCTCCCTCCGCTGTGCGTGTATTCCACATTCCACAGGCTGCGCAGCATACACACACCCGCACACACCCCTCAGCCCTCAGTAAACATCCAATCACTGTTGCATTATGAAAGTAAAAGAAAAGGAAAAGTTGTCTACATTTATCATATACTTGTTAGGATGGGTGTTTTTGTGTAGTCTTATCCGTCATAAACACGTTTATCGTTGCGGACTTTCGGTGCTACGGAGTTCCTTTTTTTTTTTTTTTTTTTTTACAACTTGACGAGAGCAGTGACAGCGGAGGCTCTGAGCAGCAGTGGTTTGGAAGGCAGAGAGCCTCCACTGTCCCTGTAACAAGCTACAAGTCATTTATGATGGTGTTAATGACGGTAAAAATGAAACATAAGGTATATATCCTGCTTAGCAGTCCTCCTCTGCTGTCCTCTGTTCAGAGCGGAGTCCCTAGCAACGGCCCGTTTTACTTAGCAACGGTCTGGCAATCGACTGCTGGAATTCTTTTTCTGTAGTTTTTCTTGTAATTCTACATAGTCAACCTTTAATGTTTCAATCTACATTTTGTAATAAACAAATTACAAGTTTCATTTGATATGACCAAGACACCTAAAAACAAAAACACAACCGTTTTCATCAATTTACAAGCAAGTGGGCAACACACATACATTGGAGTGAATGAATTTTGTGCCCAAATGAGTGCCCACGTTCTGTTTTATAAATTAGTTTGAGATTCTTTTTTATCATTATTCATCAGACTACCTTTCAGTTTTGTAAATATTGACTGTAGTGTGTGAAGTCCTACTTTGGGTCCAATTTTATTTGAGGGTTAGGCCATCCAGTTAGGATAAATGTTATGTTGTTGGTTGATAAAATCTGGATGAAGGATGTTTTATTTTATTTTATTCATTTATTTTTATTTTTATTTTTCAGTTTCCCCCCTGAGGGATTGCCACCTTATTGTGGTCAGGGGGTTTGCGTGCCTCAGTGACAGTAAGAGCTACACCAGCAGGAGCTTAGTCTTCAGGTGGGACACCCAAGTTGGACAGGTCTGAAGGTAGAGGCCTGACAAAGTACAATCCACTACTCCAGGTTGGGGTTGGACACATAGCTAAAGACCCATTTCAATGAAGAAAGCATCGATACTATAAGCACAAAAAAAAAAGTGCTGGAGCATGATGTGTACACATGATGCCCCCTTCACATTTCTGACTGCCCCCTCATATAAGCATGCCTAGAACCGCCCCTGTTTAAGAGATGGCTTAAGTTGTTGTACAGGCGGAGCAGGCATTTTTTTTCTGTTTTGTCCTTTGCCTATAATAGGACTCCATTCCATCAGACTTTTTGCTCCTGCCGGCAACACTGGCTTCATGGAGGACAGACAATTTAGCATTGTGGGCTGCTATTTCAGCATCCAACTCCATTTGCTCCTTTTTCCTCCTTATGGCCGCTGCTTGTTCCTCCTGTTCCCTCTTTAGAGTTGCTGCCTGCGCCTCCAATGCATGGATCTCTTTTAAAGCAATAGCACGGGCGCCAAGTGCTGCCTTATCTGCCTCTGCTATTATGCGAGCAGAAGAAGTGGAAGACATTTTGCTTTTGTTTGAGACTGTGGATTCAATGGGCTTTGATAAAACAATAGATGGAACATTTGAAATGCTGTCATGGGGTTGTAGACTTTCATTTTCAAAACCATCAACAGTGGAACCCTCATTTTCAACCTCATCATCATTGTCATCATTTTTAAAACACAACAACCTGTCAACCTTTTCAATAAAACCATCAAAATTCAACATTTTTGCTTTGTACCACGTCTCACGTTTGGTACTCTCATATTCTGGCAACGGAGACAACAAAGTTACACTCAAAGAAATGACTCATTGGATGAACTCAATTAAAATGAGGGCAGGATTTCCATCCAACAAATATATGTTGCCCCAACTCAAAATTGGTACATTCTCATAATACAATAAAAATGAGTTAATCCAACTAATTTTTAGCAAATAAAGCCAAACTAAAATTATTGCAATAACCAAGCAAAATCTATTTACATTTGTCAGACTATTTTTTTTTACAAACACAGCTAAAATGAAATTATTTTGGTTACTAAGTGAAATTAATATGTGCCCAACTTAAAATTGACTGGAAATTAAGCAAGCTAAAAATCACCCTTGATGCCATAAAAACACATCAGACAAAACCTGGTTGGTACTTTTAATGTAGAATAATCCTTTTTTTCAACAATCTTGAAAATAACACCACAAGATGTCAAAGATCCGATGATGAACTTCATCAACAAGTGTTCACCTCCCATGCAAACAACTTGATTTTCAGCTGCTGTATCTTTGTGTTCAGTTTGTGACCATCCAAGTTCATTAGGATCTTCTGGAAAAACTCGAATGTGTACTTGAGGTTGTCTGGAAACCTTAGATCGAGAGCATAATTGAGACCAAACATCATTATAATCCCCATGATGACAATGTCCACGTTGCTCAGGACTTTGATGCCTTCGATAACAACTCCAACATCCTCTGGCTCCCTATCGCCATCTCCACGGATTATGTACTGTATATCCCCATGACTGTGAGGGCAATGTCCCTTTCTGCATCCTCAGTGGCGGAGGCCTGAACAACACAAAAACAGAACACTTGTGTTAGGTAAAATGCTGAACACCACTAGCAGAATATGAATTAGCTTTTTTAAAAAAAAATTTTAAAAGTCCTCTTTGCTTGTCAAATCAATCATTTATGCATCATGAGTTAAAACGTGATTGGAAAATTAACCATATATATATATATATATATATATATATATATATAATATGTTTGAAATTGGTTCAGAAATAACTTCAGCAAGCAGTCCTCAATCAATGAATCAATGTTTACTTATATAGCCCTAAATCACTAGTGTCTCAAAGGGCTGCACAAACCACTACGACATCCTCGGTAGTGCCACATAAGGGCAAGGAAAACTCACACCCAGTGGGACGTCGGTGACAATGATGACTATGAGAACCTTGGAGAGGAGGAAAGCAATGGATGTCGAGCGGGTCTAACATGATACTGTGAAAGTTCAATCCATAATGGATCCAACACAGTCGCGAGAGTCCAGTCCAAAGCGGGTCCAACACAGCAGCGAGAGTCCCGTTCACAGCGGAGCCAGCAGGAAACCATCCCAAGCGGAGGCGGATCAGCAGTGCAGAGATGTCCCCAGCCGATACACAGGCAAGCAGCACATGGCCACCGGATCGGACCGGACCCCCTCCACAAGGGAGAGTGGGACATAGGAGAAAAAGAAGAGAAACGGCAGATCAACTGGTCTAAAAAGGGAGTCTATTTAAAGGCTAGAGTATACAAATGAGTTTTAAGGTGAGACTTAAATGCTTCTACTGAGGTGGCATCTCAAACTGTTACCGAGAGGGCATTCCAGAGTACTGGAGCCCGAAATGAAAAAGCTCTACAGCCCGCAGACTTTTTTTGGGCTTTGGGAATCACTAATAAGCCGGAGTCCTTTGAACGCAGATTTCTTGCCGGGACATATGGTACAATACAATCGGCAAGATACGATGGAGCTAGACCGTGTAGTATTTTATACGTAAGTAGTAAAACCTTAAAGTGCACAGGAAGCCAGTGCAGGTGAGCCAGTACAGGCGTAATGTGATCAAACTTTCTTGTTCTTGTCAAAAGTCTAGCAGCCGCATTTTGTACCAACTGTAATCTTTTAATGCTAGACATGGGGAGACCCGAAAATAATACGTTACAGTAATCGAGACGAGACGTAACAAACGCATGGATAATGATCTCAGCGTCTTTAGTGGACAGAATGGAGCGAATTTTAGCGATATTACGGGGATGAAAGAAGGCCGTTTTAGTAACGCTTTTAATGTGTGACTCAAAGGAGAGAGTTGGGTCGAAGATAATACCCAGATTCTTTACCGTGTCGCCTTGTTTAATTGTTTAGTTGTCAAATGTTAGAGTTGTATTATTAAATAGAGGTCGGTGTCTAGCAGGACCGATGATCAGCATTTCCGTTTTTTTGGCGTTGAGTTGCAAAAAGTTTGCGGACATCCATTGTTTAATTTCATTAAGACACGCCTCCAGCTGACTACAATCCGGCATGTTGGTCAGCTTTAGGGGCATGTAGAGTTGGGGGTCATCAGCATAACAGTGAAAGCTCATGAACATAATGCAATTGCTGCAACGTGATCATTTAGGCCAGTGGTTCTAAAATGGGGTTCACGCACCCCTGGGGGTACTTAAGGTATGCCAAGGGGTACGTGAGATTTTAAAAAAATATTCTAAAAATAGCAACAATGCAAAAATCATTTATAAATATATGTATTGAATAATACTTTAATGAAATATGAATGTAAGTACATAAACTGTGAAAAGACCTGCAACAATGTAATATTCCGCGTTGACAGCTAGATTTTTTCATAAATATTGATGTTAAATATTTCTTTTTTTTTGTAAAGAAATGCTTGGAATGAAGTTGATGAATCCAGATGGATCTCTATTAGAGGGCACTTTAAGTTGATGATTACTTCTATGTGTAGAAATCTTTATTTATAATTGAGTCACTTGTTTATTTTTCAACAAGTTTTTAGTTATTTTCATATCTTTTTTCCAAATAGTTCAAGAAAGACCACTACAAATGAGCAATATTTTGCACTGTTATACAATTTAATAAATCAGAAACTGATGACATAGTGCTGTATTTCACTGCTTTATCTCTTTTTTTCAACCAAAAATGTTTTGCTCTGATTAGGGGGTACTTGAATTAAAAAAATGTTCACAGGGGGTACATCACTGAAAAAAGGTTGAGAACCCTATAGAAATGGACCTGTGAGACAGAAATAGCTGTTTTACTCCACAGGGCCTCTGCCCGTTTGCCACTACTAGCTTAGGAGACTCTGACTCTGTCTTTTCTTGCACCTACCAGTGATTCCAAACAAAAACAAAAATTGAAAGAGCCCCATTGTTTACAAAATGCCAGTTATTCAAAAAGTTGTAGTGTGTTGAGCTCAAAGAACCACAAAATATGTAAATAAAAATGGGTAACATCATTTCATGCTACTGTGTAACACAAACTATTAACTTACTAGATATTCCTTGAAGAAAGTGTCTGGGTCTTCATTGAGACGGATAACAAGGCTTCTCAGGATGCTCTCCCTCCTGATGTCAGTGTCGTCACACTAAAGCAGGGGTGAAAAATCAAAACAGAATTTAGCCAAATATTGGTGCAACAGTGGCACAGGGAGAGGGGCAAGTTGACGACAGTGTGTACAGAAAACTAGATAAACCAATACATCTTTTTTATATATATATATATATATATATATATATATATATATACTCCACCTTTGCTTTTGAAGATCTGCATCAGCTTGAGTGAAATGTGGTCCAGATGTTTATAAACTTTGACTGCAGCGGCTTTGTAGTGATTTGCAAGAACTCCTCATTAATCTGAAAAATATTCAATAAAATGTATTTGGAAAAATGTGCCATTTTCTTACAGTTAAATATCAATACATAAAAATACAAGTTAACTTACTAGATAGTACTTTATTGATAGATAGTACTTCACTCTGCTGAAACCGGGCGGGTCACCAGTTTTGATTTCCTCTATCATGGGCCTCTGTTCAACGACCTCTCGTCTTCTGTGGGAGAAGTTTTATACCCGTTTTGCTTTTATCAGCACTTCATTGTCACACTTTTTTATTTCTGACAACAAAGCCATTCTCTCACTGTGGTATATTAATGTGCATGCTGACTCAGCGTAGTTTGTCCTGACTGACTTGCCGTAGTTGAGTTGTGTCTACTTAGCATGCTCACCAAGTGCTGTACATGAGTGTTGATGATCCCTCTCTAGAGTGTATGCTACTGCTACTCCCAGTCAGATATAAAAGTTACTGAACGTGTGTGCTACCTCGTTATTTGAATACATAAAAACGTCTTAACTTTCACCTCCGTTATGTCTCCCAAGCGTGAGGCGTCCCTGCTGGGGTAACGGGACACGCATCTGCCTCGCATGGGTTCGATTCCCGGCCAGGGTTGCATCAGGAAGTTTCATCCTGAGTAAAAAAGTCAGCAGAAAGCCTTCATGAGATGGACTCGCTGTGGCCAAAGTGCTGAACGTGGGGGAAAAGTGTGAGGCAGACGCTTCTGCTGGCAGAATATCAAAGAAAGGTGATCGTTTTTATTTTTATTTTGTCGTACCTGTCAAAGGTGAACACACTTATCCACGTAGGTGAGTAGTAACGAGTTACATTTACTTAGATAAGAAACACAACTTTTACTTTGCTATATAACATATTCAATATATGTATAAAAATATACATTTAGGCCTCCACTCAGGCTTCATCCCAGGGACCCCAAAGGATTTTGTTCAAAAAAATATTTAAAATGTGTCATTATTTTGTATTATTATTATTCCAGGTTTAAATCTGTAGATCAACATTAGGTCTATCTGTCAATATAACCTTTTCAAAGATTTAAGTTGTATGCCCTTTTTGTCAAAGAAAACCCTGTTTTGTTATGGAAAAAAAAACACAAAATATGCAATAGTTTCCCCCGATAGAATTTTAAAGTGGAATATTTGAGATTATATAATAATTGGAGCCTTAAAAATTTCAACAAACAAAAATCCATCCATCCATCCATTTTCTACCGCTTATTCCCTTTTGGGGTCGCGGGGGGTGCTGGCGCCTATCTCAGCTACAATCGGGCGGAAGGCGGGGTACACCCTGGACAAGTCGCCACCTCATCACAAATAAAAATATTGATTTTAATTTATTATTTTGTTTTTTTTAGCAATGACACACACAAAAAAATCCTTCTGAAATGATTGGGGATCCAAAAGTGTCCTACTCATTAGAAATAAAAAAATATATTTTTTCTTACTGTTTACTTTAAACACAATCGTCTTCATATCAACTTCAGATCCATCCGTCAATTATATATATATATATATATATATATATATATATATATATATATATATATATATATACATACACACAGAGATACATTTTTTATGATTTGGGCTCAGAGATAGCAAAGTATCTATAAGAGTTTCCGGAGGACGATTTGGGAAGTGTGGGAACTGCTTCTTTACGAAGTCCCTCACCTGAAAAAAAGGAAAAAGGTGGGAGTTTGGCAAATCGTATTTGGGAGAGAGTTCAGCGAAGGATGAGAACACTCCGTCTGTATAGAGGTCTTCCACAGTGGTGATACCGTGATCGTGCCAGGTCATAAATGCGGGGTCGGTACGGGAAGGTTTAAATAACTGTTTTTTAAGTAGCGGGGTCAATATAGACGGGCCTTGAAAACCCAAATGTTTCCTTAGCTGGTTCCATATTTTCATGGAGATCGATACAATGGTGTTTGCGCCTTCAAGTTTAAATGGAAAAGGGAGTGGTGAGCATAAGCAAGAACGTCATGAAAAGTGTGGGATTGCCGTTTCAAGGGATACCCAGGCCGGGAGGGTCTGAGAGCCTCCGTCCATCCAGTATAGGAGTTTCTGTACATTAGCCGCCCAATAGTACTGTCTGAAATTGGGGAGTGCAAGCCCTCCCTCAGATTTGGGAGATTGTAGGACCGACTTGCGGATTCGGGCCGATCCGGCCCCCCGTATAAATTTGCATATTGATTTGTCTAATTTATCGAAGAAAGATTTAGTAATAAATATGGAGATATGTTGGAAAAGGTAAAGGAATTCAGGCAGAGAGATCATCTTGATCAGATTGATCCGGTCAGCGAGAGATAATAGTAAAACAGACCAGCGGGCAAAGTCCTTCTCCATTTTTTCCATTAGAGGTCAAAAATTTCAGACATAGCCGGAGTAATACGGATTCCCAAGTAATGGATCCCGTCATGTGCCCATTTGAATGCAGCTAAAGATCGTGGTAACTGTTTAGCTAAGGAATTGATCGGAAACAGTTCACTTTTTTGGTAATTAAGTTTGTAGCCAGAGTGTGTGCCAAACCGCTCCAAAATGTTAAAGATTACTGGGAGTGAGCTAGCAGGATCTGAGATGTATAGGAGCAAGTCGTCCGCATAAAGCGACACTTTGTGCAACGTGTCCGACCGGGTGATAGAGGAGACCCATTTTTGAAGCTTTCCAGGTGGAATTATTTCCCATTCTTGCTTGATGAACAGCTTAAGTTGTTCAACAGTCCAGAGTCTCGGTTGTGGTCTTTTAGGCTTCATAATGTGCCACACATTTTCAATGGAAGACAGGTCTGGACTACAGGCAGAACAGTCCAGTACCCTCACTCTTTTACTACGAAGCCACACTGTTGTAACATGTGGCTTGGCATTGTCTTGCTGAAATAAGCAGGGGCGTCCATGATAACGTTGCTTGGATGGCAACATATGTTGCACCAAAACCTGTATGTACCTTTCAGCATTAATGGTGCCCTCATAGATGTGTAAGTTACCCATGCCTTGGGCACTAGTACACCCCCACACCATCACAGATGCTGGCTTTTGAACTTTGCGCCTAGAACAATCCGCATGGTTCTTTTCCTCTTTGATCTGAGGACACAACGTCCACAGTTTCCAAAAACAATTTGAAATGTGGACTCGTCAGACCACAGAACACTTTTACACTTTGCATCAGTCCATCTTAGATGAGCTCGGGTTTAGCGGCATTTCTGGGTGTTGTTGATAAATGGCTTTCGTTTTGCATAGTACAGTTTTAACTTGCACTTACAGATGTAGCAACCAACTGTAGTTACTGACAATGGTTTTCTGAAGTGTTTTTTAACCCATGTGGTGATTACCTTCACACACTGATGCCTGAGGGATCGAAGGTCAAGGGGATTGAATGGTGGTTTTCAGCCTTGCTGCTTACGTGCAGTGATTTACCCAGATTCTCTGTACCTTTTGATTATAGTACGGACCGTAGATGGTGAAATCCCTAACTTCCTTGCAATAGCTCGTTGAGAGATGTTGGTTTTAAACTTTTGGACAATTTGCTCACGCATTTGTTCATGAAGTGGTGACCCTGGCCCCATCCTTGTTTGTAAATGACCGAACATTTCATGGAAGCTGCTTTTATACCCAATCATGGCACCCACCTGTTCCCAATTAGCCTGTTCACTTGTGGGATGTTTCAAATAAGTGTTTGATGAGCATTCCTCAACTTTCTCAGTCTTTTTTGCCACTTGTGCCATATTTTTTCAAACATGTTGCAGGCAATTCCAAATGAGCTAATACTTGCAAAAAATAAAGTTTCCAGTTTGAATGTTTAGTATCTTGTCTTTGCAGTCTATTCAATTGAATATGGGTTGAAAAAGATTTGCAAATCACTGTTTTCTGTTTTTATTTACCATTTACACAACGTCCCAACTTCATTGGTCTCGGGTTTTGTATATTGAAAAAAAGAACATAATTGAAAAAAATAATAAAGGCCACAAAAACGCATCGATCAAATTGGTTGTAATTAGCCCCTTAATTCCTTTAGCAGCTATAAAATGATGTTGCTGAAAAGACGATATCTGTAAAATGTGTGTCTGTGGAGCACAAGCACTGATCCTGCAGCCGTGTGTGGAACTGTCAGTGTGCCCAGTTACTAAATAAAAACTAAATAGTGCTGGCACGACAGCGGTGAGTGTTGATAAATCATATTGGGCGTGATAAATAATTATATTCGCATTTTCTCCCAGTATTGTGGGAGTTTTAATGATCAGCATATATTTTGCATGTTAATGAAGACAGAGACCCAAAATGTATTGCACGCCTTATTCTGCTCACTTAAGAGACACAATCCACTTTGCACAGGTTTAGTAGATCAGCTCTGCGTGTGCTATCGGGTTTGCACGTCTTTTAGTACACGCAAACCTTTAATAAATCAGGCCCTATGAGTCCAACTCCATCCTGGAGACGAGGATTGCACTTTGTCAGGCCTCTACCTTCACACCTGTGCAACTTGGGTGTGCCACCTGAAGACTAAGCTCAAAATAACCACAAGAAGGTGCCAATCTCTCAGGAGGGGAAGTAAATATATAAAAGTGAAATCAACTCAATAAAGTATCCTTGATCCACATTTTTCCCACCATCACTACATTTATCTTAACTTGACGGCCTAATTCTTAAACTGAATGTTCACCTTTAGTAGGACTTCTCACACAATAGTGAATATTTACACCGCTGAAAAGAACAATCTACTTATGAGCAAAACAAAAACATTCTTCTCAAACTAGTTTATCAACAAGTCAGCTGCGTCATGCCTCAAAGTTTCCGCCTCCTCCACTTATTCACACACAGAGAAACTTAACAGCACTGCCTACACTCTAGACCAGGGGTCTCAAACTCAATTTACCAGGGGGCCACTGGATGCAGAGTCTGAGTGAGGCTGGGCCGCGGGAAAATATTTTTATTTATTTATTTTTTTGCATACTCCTCAGCATGTCTAGTTGTATAATGACGTTTCAAATTGTATCCCTTGTGCAACTTTCTGGGTGCAAATAAGACACGTCGGGGTGCCCCTGTGCTCAACAAAGAAATATCGCATCTCCCACTTTTCCTGGAATTGTCTTTGCTCATCACTAACCCTTCTCTTCACTGCAGGCTTTGAAAAAGACATGTTTGGGGTTGTGGAATATATTTGTATTTAGCCCACGCACGGAGAATAATGTTGTTTCCGCAATGTGCGTCGCTCCGCTTTTCCTCCCTACAGCAACACGGCGGTCGGCGGATAATAGCCGGGAAAGTACCGGGATAGCGAGCGCAAAAAAGTGACGGCTCCCGGAGTGTTTATATGTAGTGTTCATCGTGTGAGGCAATGCAAACTAAACAAGAAAAAAAAAAGCAAATAACGGTTTGAATTGGTCCAGGTTATCGGGGACTGTTATTACTGACGGACAGGTGTCGCGGTGTGACTGCAGCCAGGCACGTAAGTGAACCCCCGTCTCCATGGCAACGTCTCTGTCGCTTTCACTCATTTGCCGCTTTTCCACTAACGCAGGGTAGGCAACCCAGAACGTTGAAAGAGCCATTTTGGACCCGAATAACACAACGCTGTCAAGCGCCGTTCATATAAAACTTGCGGGCCGCACTAACATTAAAGGCCTACTGAAATGAGATTTTCTTATTTAAACGGGGATAGCAGGTCCATTCTGTGTGTCATACTTGATCATTTCCAGATATTGCCATATTTTTGCTGAAAGGATTTAGTAGAGAACATCGACGATAAAGTTAGCAAATTTTGGTGCTGATAAAAAAGCCTTGCCTGTACCGGAAGTAGCAGACGATGTGCGCGTGACATCACGGGTTGTGGAGCTCCTCACATCTGAACATTGTTTACAATCATGGCCACCAGCAGCGAGAGCGATTCGGACCGAGAAAGCGGCAATTTCCCCATTAATTTTAGCGAGGATGAAAGATTTGTGGATGAGGAAAGTGAGAGTGAAGGACTACAAAAAATAAAAGACTATATAGTGGGAGCGATTCAGATGTTATTAGACAAATTTACTAAGATAATTCTGGAAAATCCCTTATCTGCTTATTGTGTTACTAGTGTTAAAGTGTGATTACATGGTCGTAACTGTACAACCGCACCTTTCTTCAGCACCAGTCGACGGGTGGTGGTGACGCTCATCTCTGCCCTTCACAAGGGACCCTTTTCGAAACACGATCTTTCGAAATGATCGCTGCATAAAACACAGAACTTTGTGTTTGTGGTCCAATCCAGCCGTGTTCGCTTGACCGCTCTGTTCCATAGTAAAGCTTCAACGTCATCCTTTGGGAATGTAAACAATGAAACACCGGCTGTGTTTGTGTTGCTAAAGGCGGCCGCAATACACCGCTTCCCACCGACAGCTTTCTTCTTTGACGTCTCCATTATTAATTGAAAAAATAGCTAAATATTCAGCAACACAGATCTCCAGAATACTGTGGAATTATGCGATTAAAACAGACGACTTATAGCTGGGAACGGTGCTGGAACAAAATGTCCTGTACAATTGGTGACGTCACACACACGCATCATCATACCGCGACGTTTCAGCAGGATACTTTGGCGCGAAATTCAAAATGGCAATTTAGTAAACTGGCATGTGTTGCAATGTTAATATTTCATCATTGATATATAAACTATCAGACTGCGTGGTCGCTAGTGGTGGCTTTCAGTAGGCCTTTCAATCAATCAATTGCCAATCAATGTTTATTTATATAGCCCTAAATCACAAGTGCCTCAAAGGGCCGCACAAACCACAACGACATCCTCGGTAGGGCCCACATAAGGGCAAGGAAAAACTCACCCCAGTGGGACGTCGACCATGATGACTATGAGAAACCTTGGAGAGGACCACATATGTGGGCAACACAGGCACTGAGCAAAAGTCTCTTGCTCTCTGTCCCTCAGGACAGAACGGAAGGCTCCGAATGGAATTAGTTCAGTGAGTTTCAGTTTCGTCTGCAATGCATTCCATGCCATAGGGGCAGCAATGCCAAAAGCTCTTTTGCCAAATTCAGTCCGTACATGGGGAACAGTTAAAACATACAAATTGTTAGAACGCATAAGAGCTGTTTTTTCTTTGTCACAAAGTAGACAAGTATGGAGGTATTAAACCTAAAAGAGCTTTATAAATGATGGCCAGCCAATGTGTGTATCTGTGTGCACTCAATGAAGATAAGTCTGACTTCATATACAGTTGACAGTGGTGGGTGAGACTACGACAGCCAGGAACAAATCTTAGTGCTGAGTGAAAAACAGTGTCCAAGGACTGGAGGCATTTAGATGAAGCACTAAAATAAAGCAGGTCTCCATAATCATTTACGGGCAAGATAGTCGCTGTCACCAATTTCTTTCTGACTTTAAGAGAGAAGCCGTTTTTATTTCTAAAAAGGAAACCGAGCTTTACCCTGAGCTTAGAGACCAAGTTGTTAATACGGGCTTTAAATGAAAGCTCCTGATCAAGAGTAAAACCCAAGTACTTGTAATTTAAGACCTGCTCTATAGGGTTTCCATTTGATGTTACAATATTTGGAATATTTTCCAGTAGCACCCTTGAATGAGAGAAACCTTTACTTTGCTTTTATCTGTATTTAAAACCAGTTTAAGATCAAATAAGCGAGCCTGGATGACATCAAAAGCAGCTTGTAAAAACTCAAAAGCCTGAGTGCTGGAGGTTGAACAGCAATAAATAATGGTGTCGTCTGCATAAAAATGGTACATTGCATTTGACAGATTATTGCAAAGATTATTCAAGTAGATAGAAAATAAAATGGGCCCCAGCACTGAGCCTTGTGGAACTCCTTTGGTAATGTCCAACAATGAAGAGGTTGTCCCAGCCACCTGTACACGTTGTGTTCTGCTGGAAAGATAGTCTGTGAACCAAGCAGCTGCATTTTTAGATAATCCAACGTGATGGAGAGCTTCAATGAGCAGACTGTGGTCTACTTTGTCAAATGCTTTTGACAAATCAATAAAAATATTTTTTTTGCCGTCCACAGCCTCGATTAAATCATTGAGGACCTTAAGAGCAGCTGTAATAGTGATATTCCAGGCCTGGCCAACCCGCGGCTCGCGAGCCTCATGCGGCTCTTTAACTAGTTTCATGCGGCTCTTCATGAGCTGTCACATGACATGCGTCAAAAATGCTTGGCTGGCGCTGTCATTCACTCCCCCTACAGCTAGATGGCACACTGACCATGTAAGCCTGTTTGAGTGACGTCAAACGAGCGCCGAGAGAATCTTTGGTGTGACATAATTTGTGTTGTAAACAATTTTCATCAAGTTACCTCTTGAAATGGCAGGGAAAAAAAGCACAGTCAAACGAAAATATGAAGAAGAACACAGGACGTTTTTGCCAGAGTGGGAGAGTTTCTATTTTTTTGTTAAACGTAGTGGCAAGCCGATATATCACAGAGCATTTGCGCATTTCAAAGCTTCAAATCTTCAGCGTCACTTCAGCTCACTCCACCCTAACATCGAACAGGAATTTTCCAAAAGGGACTGAACTTCGCAAGAACAAGTTGGTCGCTTTGAAAAGCCAGGCAGAAAAGCAGGTGCAGTTTTTCCAAAAATTTACGAAACACTCGGAGACCATATCAGCTGGCTTGGAACATAGCACGGGCTAAAAAGCCATACAACGAAGGGGACTTCATTAAAAAATGCCTCATTGACGCCTTTGAAATCTTGGCTCCTGGAGACGACAAACTAAAACGGAGCGTATCAGACGTTCAACTTTCCCGCCACAGTGTTAAACGCAGAATATCGGATATTAATACAGCTGTTGAATCACAGTTGCACTCTGACCTTCAAGCATGTGAGTATTTTAGTGTGGCATTGGATGAGAGTTGTGACATACAAGACAAGCCTCAGTTGGCAATATTTGCACGGTCTGTGTCAAATGAATGTATGCTCAAAGAAGAACTCCTTGATATTGTGACATTAAAAGACAGAACCCGTGGCATAGATGTGAAAGAAGCAATGATGGCTGCGTTTGCAAAAGCAAATCTGCCCATACCAAAACTAACTGCAATAGCCACGGATGGAGCGCCAGCTATGATCGGCTCCGTGAACGGTCTTGTGGGGCTGTGCAAAACTGATCAAACATTTCCCAACTTTTGGAATTTCCACTGCATCATCCACAGGGAGCAACTCGTGTCTAAATCATTGAATTTAAACAACGTCATGAAGCCTGTGATGGAAATCGTCAACTACATCCGCACACATGCGCTTAACCACAGGCAATTCAGGAATCTCATCGCTGAGCTTGACCAAGGGCTTCCAGGTGACCTGCCGCTGCACTGCACTGTGAGGTGGCGGTCAAAAAGCAAGGTATTCTCTCACTTCTTTGAGCTTTTGGATGCTGTGAAACTGTTCATGGAAGAGAAGGACGAGGACTATCCCGAGCTCTCAGACCTCCAGTGGATTATGGATCTGGCATTTTCAGTCGACATGCTGTGTCACTTGGACAGACTGAACCTGACCCTGCAGGGTAAGTTAAAAATGCTGCCTGACATGGTGCAAGGTGTGTTTGCGTTTGTCAACAAACTAAAGCTGTTCGAGGCGCATATTCAAAAGGAAGATCTAACACATTTTCATTCTCTGCTAAAAGCCAGTGAGCAAGTCACCAGCGCCGCCCTGGAAAAGAAAAGAGACAGATATGCAAGACTGGTTGCAAACCTGCACCAAAGCTTTGTGACCCGGTTCTGTGATCTACAACTGAAAGACCACAGATTACGTTTCTCGTCGACCCATTTAATGGGGAGACCGACTGTTTGAAAGCCCCGCTCGTCACAGATGAGGCTGCGGCTGAGTTGGAGATGATCGACCTTTGTGAGGAGGATCAATTGAAAATTGTTTTAAGGGAAGGGACCGTTGAGTTCTGGAAAAGTGTGCCAATTGAAAAATACCCCAACATCAAACGAGCTGCGCTTGAGATACTGTCCATGTTTGGGTCGACGTACGTCTGCGAGTCTGTGTTTTCTACCCTGAAACATGTGAAATCAAAGCATCGATCTGTTCTGACTGACACTCATTTGAAAGAATTGCTTAGAGTGGCAACAATAGAATACAAGCCAGATTTGAAGAGGATTGTTCAAGATAAGGAATGCCAGAAGTCTCACTAAGCACCATAGTAAGAGAAAGATGTTATTGAAAATGATTCTATTATTGTTTGTGGACTTGCTTGAACTGAGAGTATGTGTGTGTGAGACACACAATGTTAACTGTTGAAAATTACTGATACTATCATGTTGGTGTGGTTATTTTCATTAGATCTGTCTGAGCTGAGGTCTGTGTATGCGTGCATACATGATTAAAATATAATGTTCATGTGTACCCATGTGTATGATGTGGCTCTTTGCA
Source organism: Nerophis ophidion (assembly GCF_033978795.1). NCBI lineage: Eukaryota > Metazoa > Chordata > Actinopteri > Syngnathiformes > Syngnathidae > Nerophis > Nerophis ophidion. Next base: position 77,238,141 of record NC_084614.1, read on the forward strand.
GTAACACCGAAAAAAAAGTGGATCTTAGTCTCTGACTTGTTGGCCACCCCTGTGCTATGCTGTATTCTAAAACCCGATTGAAATGGGGATTAAATATTGTTTAATTCTAAAAAATTCATTTAGCTGGTTACTGATGGTTTTCTCAAACAATTTTGCTAAAATGCATAATTTAGAAATTGGTCTGTAATTATTTATATTTGTGGGTTCACCCCCTTTTAGCAGGGGAAGAACAAAGGCTGATTTCCAGATTTTTGGAATGCTTTTACTTGTTAGACTGAGGTTAAAAATATGCGAGAGAGGCTCAGCAATAAAATCAGCAGCCACTTTTAAGAAAAAGGGTTCAATTTGGTCCGGTCCTGCTGCTTTAGTTGTGTCCAGGCTCTTTAGTGCATTGTATACCTCAGATACTGATACAGGTGTGAAGTCACAAGTGCAGGTGCTGCGTCTAATTACAGCCTGTGGTGTATTTGGGATATTAACATTAGTTAAACCAACATTTGACGATTGAGGATTCAACGACTCAAAGAAAAATCCGGCAGAAACTAAATACTCATTAAAACAATTTGATATAGTTGTCTTATCAGACAAAGTACCAGATTGAGTAATCAAAGGACATGGAAAGTCATTTGTTTTCACATGATTTAAAGAAGCTTTTATGGTTTGCCAAAACTTTTCGGGGTCATTGATATGTTTTTTGCATTCATGCAGGTAAAAATCAGACTTGGCTCTCTTAACAAGCGAAGTACATTTATTTCTAAGCTGGCGAAAGCTAAGCCAGTCAACCTCTGTCTTTGTTTTTCGAGCCCTGGCCCAAGCAACATCTCTCTCTTTGAGAAGGTTTCCAATTGCAGCGGTAAACCAGGGATTATTTCCACCAGGGGCGTCACTAGACCTAATACTGTACTGGGGCACACCTGGGGCACAAATAATCCATGTGAGCGTGCAAAGCGCGCAAGCAAAACCATTTTTAGCACTTATTTATCATAAAAAATACATAAATAGTGCTTTAAACTATGAAATCATATCAGATGATGTTGTATGGATCTTTGATGAACCACCTGAAATTAACTCATGCATTTGACCTACTTGTGCACTTTTTTTACTCCAGACTTCTAAACTGCTACTGGTAAAAGCAAAAAGGAAGAGCAATGAATCTTTTTGAAATATTTATTGCAGTAATCATCTGCAAATTTAACATCGACAAAAGTAAAACAAAAAATAAAGCACCCCTACATCTCTGGGTTCTTTTATATTATTTAATTTCCATTTATGGCAATGTGGCTAATCCTATTTCAGATACACACAACTATAAAATATACACAAAACAATAAAGCCACAGTAGTAGAATAAATGAACAACTGTTGTGTGTCTGTTCAGGGAATCATTTTCTGAGAAGTAAACTGTAACGTCTCCTTTTCATTTTTGCAAAGTGGTCAATCACTCTGGACAGACATGGAAATATTACAGTAACTGTTATACAGTTGACCAGTGGTTCCCAACTGCTGGGTCGCGACATAAAAGTGGATTGTGTGTCATTTTCAGTCAGATGTGTGCATGAAAAAAAAAAAGTTTAGGGAGAAAAAATCAAATTGTGGCAACAAAACCAGATTATTTTAGCCTTTTTTCTAGTGACTATTAGTGAGTATTTTAGCAAAAGGCAAACCGACTAACAAGTTGGAGGAGGACTCAGGACAGACATGGAAATATATTTTTTAAAAATCTAAATGGGGCAACAAAACCCGATATTTTTCAGCCATCTTTCTGAAAACAAATACAGAAATGTTACTATTTTTTCTGGTGACAAAACAAGATTATTTTAGTCAAAGTCACAGCGCTTAAGTCAAGTCTACTGTGCTATTTTTCTGTGAAATAAACTTGAATGATTTAAAAATTTGGCTGATAACTTGATATGGAAAAATGTTTTTCTTCCTGAAGATAAACCATTTGAGAAGCACTCAACTCACACATGCTGACTCCAAATCATCATTGATGCAGAAGCAGCAGACAATAACCAACATGATGTTTCATGTTGATTGGAAATTGCCCCGACAGCTCGTACAGCAAATGAATATGTTTGTCTTGATACAAGGAATAACGTTAGCTAACTTAGCATCAACTCAAGACAATGATGTTGCCTAGCTAGCTAGGACTTCACTTACATCTCTCATTCCTTGCTGCTTCTTCCCTGCTGCGGGCCAATAACTTTCTTAAATCCATCTAGGAGTTACAGTTTGAGTCAAATAAAAATAAAAATAATGTAATTAACAAATTGTTGTTGGCTAACATTACCTACCTCACGCAGTGATTCGAATCCCCCCTCCCACCTCTCTCTCTCTCGCAACCGAAGTCTTGATCCACACGTGAATAAATTACCATATTAAGTAGCCATGTGCTCACTGTTTCGTGGAGTGAATACAGTAGCAATCAATTACCATACTAAGTAGTATGTGCGCTGTTGTCTATGTTATGTAGACTTAAAACTCTGAAGCGTTTTTTTTTTATTGGCGACATTTTTACTGGGGCACTGCAGATCAACAGTGGGGCACGTGCCCCAGTGAAATATGTTTGGCGACGCCCCTGATTTTGACCTTTAACTCTAAATTTTCGAAAGGGAGCATGTTTATTGACTATACGTTGAAATTCGTTATAAAAGTATTTCAACGCTATCTCAATATCATCAATTAAAGCAACTCTGTTCCACTCAAAGGCAGCTAAGTCGTATATAAAAGCTGGGAGGCAAAAAATGTTAATATCTCTTTTGCATGTAATAATGGGTTTTGATTTTGGTAGCTTGCAGTTTCCTACAGCTGCAATTGTACAATGATCACTCAAGTCATTGACAAACACCCCAGTACCAGTGTACTTATGGGGAGCGTTGGTTAGAATTAGATCAAGTAAAGATGATTTTGAGGGGTTTTTAGTATTGGGTCGAGGTGGGGAAGTGATTAATTGAGTTAAATTTAGTGTGTTGCATACAGCTTTAAGGTTATAAGCAGAGGAAGTCAACCAGTCAAAATTTAAATCACCAACCAAGAGAAGTTCACTAGTCCACTCATAAAGGATTCAAGAGAGGCAAGGGCTTCAGTGGAGGCATAGGGAGGTCTATAACACCCTACAATTGCGAGAGTTTGGCCATGCGAGAATTCAAGCTGCAGGGCAAGGAGTTCAAATGGTTTAGTGATTGACAGTGATGATAATAAAGTAACATTAAATCTGTTTTTTATATACATAGCCACCCCTCCACCTTTTCGAGGACGATCGCATCGGAAGACATTGTATCCATTTATAGCAATGTCCTTGTCAGAGACTGCTTTACTTAGCCAGGTTTCTGATAAAATAAATATATCTGCATTGGTTGTTTGAATCCAAATTTTGACCAAGTCTAATTTTGGCAGTAGGCTTGTAATATTTGAATGAATTAAACCAAGACCTGACCTAGCTCTAAGTTCATCAGGAGTACTGATGTTGTATAAAGCTGGGCCTGGGTTTGGTTGCACATTGCCTGATAGCAGAAGTCAGAACAATATAAAGATTTTCCGTTTCATATGGCAAGGTGACCTCATGACAACATTATTTGGCTTCACAATATCAAAATGAGTAATATCAGAAGGAGAAAACCATCTGTTTAACACAGAAATACACCATAACTGAAGCTGGTTAGAATTATTTAGCACTGACCCACATGTGGATATCAATAACCTTTGTGTAAATGCTGTAGTTTCAAAGGACCAGGTGATTGTTATTGCGTTTGGTAGAGTTAAAGGTTGGTGGAGCACCTGGTCAGGTACCCCACTACAATTGCAGAAAACAATTCCAGGAAAAAGCATTAATATTAAATAGAAAGCTTTTGTCAAAGTCATTGTTAAATTGTTTTACTACCTACCCAGGTCCAATAATCAAAGTTCAGATGTCCAAGCTACAAGAGTTGGAAGACCAAGCTAAGGCTAGCAGAGGCCCAGCTTTAGTCAGTCTGAGGCTAAGATGGATCCAGGCCGTGGAAGACGGAAGGCCAAGATGAAGCCAGTCGACTCAGACTGTAGGTAGTGGAAGGCCAAGCTGAGACTAGTATAGATCCAGACTGTGGCAGATGGAAGGCCAAAATTTCAGCTAGCAAAACATCCCCCGGCTTCTGCAGGTCAGAGGCCTCCAGATTTCCAAAGACAACAAAAGCAGTCAGAAATACCACTTTTTGGAAGTAAGCCTTCATTCATCAATTGTTACGCTTAAAACTAGTGCAATTTACTTAAATTGGCCAAAAAAAGAGACTAAAACACATAGAAATTCAGACCACTTTGACAAGCAGACAAACAAAAGACAGTCCTGTCGGCCATCTTGGATTGGACATTCAACATTAACCCAATTTGGAAATCGGTCTGTAGTTATTTATATTTGTGGATTCACCTACTTTTGACGGAGGAAGAAGAAAGGCGGGTTTGCTGATTTTTGGAACGCTTTTGCTTGAAAGACTCAGGTTAAAAAGGCATGAAAAAGAAATAAAGAATTAGAAATATTATACATTATGTCCCATATAAGCTCATACACGACACATTCTACAGATAGTGTATAAAAAAAAAACCTAAATAGTGGAATAAAAGAGGTGAAAACATGTGAAATGGAACAAAGAAAAGTTGCATTGTTGAGTCTAATAAAGCTGCCATGCAGGTTGTTTTCTCTTTAAAGCTGTCATTGCTCAAAAATAATAATGAATCAAACTCAATGTTGTTACAAATTATTTAAACTAGTCATGGCTCCAATTACGTCACATACAAAATTTGACTAAAGAGTATTTTTATAGGATATTTTGTGTTTATCGTACAAAAAAAAAGGGGGTTTGACTAATAGGGCAAAAAAAAAAAAAAAACAGAAATGAAGAAGCTGTCATGTACTTGCATGGCTGCTCTAGTTGTGACCCCAAGATGCAGGAGACAGGAGGACGACGTGCAGGTGAGAGTCTTTTAATTCCCACAGGGAGCACAAGGAGGTGCAGCAGGGAAGTGCACAGAAGCATAAGCAGCATACAGAAAAACCAAAGTAACGTTTCACAAAACAATCCTTGAGCCCTGACTGGAGGGCGAGGCAGGCATAAATAGAAGCCAGTTGATTAAAGTAAAAGTACCAATGATTGTCACACACACACTAGGTGTGGTGAGATTTTCCTCTGCATTTGACCCATCACCCTCACCCCATGACCAGGTGTGGCCAGGCTGCCAATTAGCGACAGGTGAGGAGGGAAAAGGGCTCAGGGAGACAAACAGGAAGTGGGACCAAAATAAGAGCGCCGACTAGGAGATAAACACAAACGCAAACAGACCGCGTGACACCTGACGTGACAGGTCGTCACAGAAACGAGGGATGGATCTGAAGTTTATCGAGGGACTTAAGTGTTGAAAGTAAAAATAAATGTTTGACTTATTTTTATGAGTGGGGCCCGTTTGGATCCTAATAATTTCAGTGGGACAAGTTTTAATTGTCATTGCTCAAAAAAAATAATGAATTAAAATCGATGATGTTATGAATTATTGACATATTTAAGATTGCAATTACGTTGAGTGAAAATTATTTTGTGGTTTTGCCATAACAAAACAAGGTTTTGACAAAAATGGCGTAAAACATGAAAAAAAAAAAAAAGACTGATAAGGACGGATAAACCTGAAATTGATCAAGGGATTTAAGTGTTGAATGAAAAAGTAAAAACAAACAAAAATGAACTACTTCTACAATTTTTATGACTGAGACTCTTCCTGGTCCCCAAGAAAGCAGTGCGAGGCGAGTGGAGAAAAAACGGATTTATTGACAGAGATGTGACACAATGTGATATTGATCATAAGCAGCGGCCATTGAAAGAAAAGAAGAAATCCTCGTCATGACGTCAAGGCCATGAAACGTGCGATTTTACAGCCACCAGCGTTTGATCTTGAAAGTCTTTTAACGGCCAAAGAAGAATACATGGAATAGCGTGAGGAGCAGTCGGACGAAGAACAAAGCACATCTCCATCTCATCTCCGAGTGTGATGACGTCCCTCAGCGATGGAGACATCTCCCTGTGTTCCAGTGCACAAAGCATCCTGGAGGAAGAAGACCACTCAGCACATTCCCGACAGAAGCAGGTGAATCCAAGTTGAACATTATCTTCACACAAGAACATTTGGAGGTGCAGACAGTCCATGTGAGCTTACTCAGCCTTCAGCCGCCTGCACGTTCTCGTCGAGCTCCACGCCGCCGTGGCGAGCTGCGGGACAAACGCAAACGGTGAAGGAAGAACATCCAGAAGGTGCCTCGTCACTCACATCAGATCTTTGAGGTGTGACTTGGAAACATGACGAGTCAGCACACTTGATGTCTCATTTGGCTGATCCTCATCATGAGGACTCCTGTCAAAAGTGAGATATGCCAGACTTTGTATTGCGTGTGCTCACAGGAGGGACTTTTATTGTGAAGGAGTCAGCTCCAGTTGGGCTTTTCCGGCTAAACTTGTAACAAAGGTCCACATCAGACCTCCATGTGAGTGACGCTTCACCACGGCTTTGTTTCTTGCGGCTCAAAGAAAAGAGGTTTTACTTACCAGCTGGATCGTACTGGGCTGAAATGAAAGAGAAACAAGGTGAAGTGGACTTTTCCCCTCACGTCACGCCGTGTTTCTACGTGAGAGTGTGCGCTCTGTCTCTGTGGATCTTTGAGTGTTTGGCTGGAAGGCAACTAAAAGATGGCCGCACCTTTGCAGCCCGGATGAAAGCATCAACTCACGGCCTGGACCGAGTGCACCGAGAAGAAGAAGACAGAGGACATTGGCGTCCCTCACCTTGTCTGTTTCTGTGACGCCTGACCATGACCATGATGATGATGATGATGATGATGGCCGCCACAGCGAGGACCGCCGCCGTGGCAGCGAGGGCGACGCTCAAGTTGTCTGTGGAGAGCAAAAAAGCACAAGTGGAGTGACAAAGCATGAAGAGGAAACCTTCATGACTACTTTGCATGCAGACGTCAAGCGTTGTCATGGTGACATGGATCAATAATGGTGACAGGTGGACTTGTGATGGGAAACATCTCCAACTAAATGTGTCTTTCTCACCTTCATGGCTTGCGTTGCTCAGGATGCTTCTTCTCTCCAGCTTGGTGACCAAGTCCTCCTTGACGCCTGACAGCTGAAACACACATTCGTACTTGCCCTCCACGTCGGCCGTCACCTCCACTTTCAGCGCCACCGACATCTGGAAGGTTCCGTCGTGGTTGGGGAGTATCTCTCCGTGCTCCACGTCCTCGAAGATCTGCTCGCCGTCTTTCCTCCAAAACAGGTCGGCACCGTCGGGGTAGAAACCTGTCGCCATGCAGCTGACCGGAGAGGACGGCGTCTTCTGGAGCAGGAACACCTCTGGAAGCTCTGCACAGGAAGTGATGTCACGTGTGAACACAGGACAACGTGGGGAGAAGGTGTGGATGGAGAGAAGGTGTGGACGGAGGTAAAGATGGAGAGAAGGTGTGGATGGAGAGAATGTGTGGATGGAGGTAAAAATGGAGAGAAGGTGGGGATGGAGGTAAAGATCGAGAGAAGGTGTGGATGGAAAGAATGTGTGGATGGAGGTAAAGATGGAGAGAAAGTGTGGATGGAAGTAAAGATGGACAGAAGGTGTGGATGGAGGCAAAGATGGAGAGAAGGTGTGGATGGAGGTAAAGATGGACAGAAATTGTAGATTAAAGTAAAGATGGAGATAAGGTAATAACGGAGGTAAATATGGAGAGAATTTGTGGACGGAGGTTAAAATGGAGAGAAGGTGTGGATGGAGGCAAAGATGGAGTGAAGGTGTGGATGGAGGTAAAGATGGACAGAAAGTGTAGATTAAAGTAAATATGGAAGAAAAGGTAATAATGGAGGTAAAGATGGAGTGAGAGAGTGGATGGAGGTAAAGATGGAAAGAAAGTCTAGATTGAGGTAAAGCTGGAGAGAAGGTGAGGACGGAGGTAAAGATGGAGAAAATGGGGGTACAAATAGAGAGAAGGTGTGGACGGAGGTAAAGATGGAGAGAAGGTGTGAACAGAGGTAAAGATGGATAGAAGGTGTGAACAGAGGTAAAGATGGAGAGAAGGTGTGAACAGAGGTAAAGATGGAGGGAGAGAGTGGATGGAGGTAAAGATGGAGAGAAGGGGAGAATGGAAGTAAAGATGGAGAGAAGGAGGTATATATGGAGAGAACTTGTGGACGGAGGTCAAAATGGAGTGAGAGAGTGGATGGAGGTAAAGATGGACAGAAAATGAGAACAGAGGTAAAGATGGAGAGAAGGCGAGAACAGAGGTAAAGATGGAGAGAACGTGTGGATGGAGGTAAAGATGGAGAGAAAGGGAGAACGCAGGTAAAGATGGAGGGAAGGAGAGAATAAGGTAAACATGGAGAGAAGGAGAGAATGGAGGTAAAGATGGAGAGAAGGAGAGAATGATGTACAGATGGAGAGAAGGTGAGAAAGCAGGTTAAGATGGAGAGAACGTGTGGATGGAGGTAAATATGGAGAGAATGGTGGTACAAATAGAGAGAAGGGGAGAATAAAGGTATAGATGGAGAGAAGGGGAGAAAAGAGGTAAAGATGGAGAAAAGGTGAGAACAGAGGTAAAGATGGAGAGAACATGTGGATGGAGGTAAAGATGGAGAGAACGTGTGGATGGAGGTAAAGATGGAGAGAACGTGTGGATGGAGGTAAAGATGGAGAGAAGGGAAGAATGGAGGTAAAGGTGGATAGAAGGTGAGGATGGAGGGAAAGATGGAGGGATGGAGAGAATAAGGTAAAGATGGAGAGAAGGAGAGAATGAAGGTATAGATCAAGAGAAGGATATAAAGATGGAGAGAATGGAGGTAAGGATGGAGAGAAGGTTAGAGTGGAGGTAAAGATGGAGAAAAGGTGATGATGGAGGAAAAGATGGAGAGAAGGTGAGAACAAAGGTAAAGATGGAGAGAAGGTTAGAACGAAGGTAAAGATGGAGAGAAGGTGAGAGAAAGAGAGAAGAGTATAAAGAGACAGGGTGTAATGTCAGTAATGTTCCTATAGGGGGAGTGCTAACAAGTTAAAAGGTGAAAGTACATGTTGTGTTTCTACCTGTTCTCATTAGGACCTCCTTCCCATTGTTCACATACTTCTTCAAGTAAGAAGGACATTCCTCAGTGTAGTAAAACTTATAGTATTCTAGTAGATGTTTGTCATGGTCCAACTTGAGTTTGGTGGGGAAAGCTTGTTGTTTTGCTGCAGTAAATGTCCATGTCTTCATGTCCAACGATATGAAATCTTCTCCATCATAACCTTCCTGATGCCAACCTTTAACTTCATCAGTCTCATCATTCCATTCACATCCAGACATCCACTGGAGAATGTGAACACCTGAGACACACACACACACACACACACACACACACACACACACACACACACACACACACACACACACACACACACACACACACACACACACACACACACACACACACACACACACACACACACACACACACACACACACACACACACACAGTATTAGTGTAGGTTTTTATGGGATGGACAGAGACAAGTATCAGTGCAGTAATGTGTGTTTACTACAGTATAAAAAGAGTACATCAAATACATTTAAGTAGTAGAAAGTTCAACATAAACAAACCTCCAGTTTGGTTGAAACGCTTCTTAAGAACTTCAAGGTTGTGTTTGTCAGTCAACTCATTACCAACACTGATCTCTGTTTGTCTCTGCCAGTATTTTGGATCCTCTGCTGTGATTTTGTTCATCCAGTCCTGTTTGGCTTCTGCTTTCCTGCTGTTGCTGTCATAGTGATCAATCTGAACTCCATCAACATAACCAACCTCCACATACTCTGGGAAGTTTGGAACTTGAGAGGACACAGTGGAGAAATACTGCAGCGTGTGAATCACTGAAAGAAGAACACAACAACAGGATGACTTTTTATTATTTTGTTTCATGTTCAACAATTTTGCACTGTGAATATTTTAGCTCCTTCCGTCTTCAGTCGGGTCTTAAAGTGAACATCAAACACTGCTAGATATCACAGTCAAGACTCACATGTTCTATGACAAATACAACACATTAATAATATTACTAACATCTGTTGACAGTTTGAACATTTTAAAAATAAACATATATTTTCTACAATGGAGGCTGAATAAAAAGTACAACAGAGTTGAACACAACCTGTTCTGCCCATTTGATGTCGACTCTTACTGACATCTTGTGGCGGGGTGATGTTACTACACTTGATTAGTTTCTGACACTTCCGTGTTTGAAGATTTGTGTTCGTTCTTACAAGCCTTGGAAAAAATAAGTCTTTGAACAAGAAACACTAAAGTGAAAATCAATAAAGAGCTTAAATGGATTTCTCAGCTTCTGTAACCTTCTTGGAACATTTTGAATTTTACTTAGAAAAAGGGAAAACAATAAAATATGTTTAAAAATAACCAGGATTAAGTAAAAAAGGGCTTGAATAATACAACAATAATTTAATTAATAAGTAAGAGAAACTATCAGAAGTCAAATAAGTGAAGGCACAAAGAGGATTTATGAGTAAAATATTAATAAACTTATAAAAAGGACTTACCAGGCGTCACGCTGTGCATTTGCACGACCAGAAGAAAGAATAAAAACAAGTTCATGATGTCAGCGCGAAACAAAAAGATGTTTGCCACTTTTAATCCCGCAGAGAAAGACAAAAGTGACGAACACTCGCTTGACTCGCAAACAGGAAAAATGAACCAGGAACTGTCGAGGCTCTTTTTATAATACTCCACCTGAGCCAATGAGGAGTCAGCATTCTGTGACGTCACAGTGAGGAGAGAAAACGAAACGCTATTCTGCACAGAAAAGTGGCAGCAGTCAACTGACAAGAAGTCTTCTACTGGACTCACTAGAGAGCGCCCCTTGTGGCCACGTCAGGTAAATGCTTGTGTGGCTTTTCTGGGAAATCACGTGACTTGACAACAAAAAGGTGTGTCAAGTTGGCCGCCAAACTTGGAAAGAAAAGAAAGAAAGAGGAATGAAGGTGAGATTGAGAGTTAAAAGTAATGACAGGGCTGGAACATCCGATCAGTGATCGTATTGTAGTCCTCTCAAGAAAGCATCAATACAAATAATGATTGATAGACATAAAGTCGCTACACCCCAGGACATCCTCACTTCTTTTTATTTCACGTCTTAACTTTCACCTCCGTTATGTCTCCCAAGCGTGAGGCGTCCCTGCTGGGGTAACGGGACACGCATCTGCCTCGCATGGGTTCGATTCCCGGCCAGGGTTGCATCAGGAAGTTTCATCCTGAGTAAAAAAGTCAGCAGAAAGCCTTCATGAGATGGACTCGCTGTGGCCAAAGTGCTGAACGTGGGGGAAAAGTGTGAGGCAGACGCTTCTGCTGGCAGAATATCAAAGAAAGTGAAAGTAAAAGTAGACACGGTAAAGCCAAACATTGAACTCGATGGTGATCATTTTTATTTTTATTTTGTCGTACCTGTCAAAGGTGAACACACTTATCCACGTAGGTGAGTAGTAACGAGTTACATTTACTTAGATAAGAAACACAACTTTTACTTTGCTATATAACATATTCAATATATGTATAAAAATATACATTTAGGCCTCCACTCAGGCTTCATCCCAGGGACCCCAAAGGATTTTGTTCAAAAAAATATTTAAAATGTGTCATTATTTTGTATTATTATTATTCCAGGTTTAAATCTGTAGATCAACATTAGGTCTATCTGTCAATATAACCTTTTCAAAGATTTAAGTTGTATTCCCTTTTTGTCAAAGAAAACCCTGTTTTGTTATGGGAAAAAAAACACAAAATATGCAATAGTTTCCCCCAATAGAATTTTAAAGAGGAATATTTGAGAGTATATAATAATTGGAGCCTTAAAAAATTCAACACATAAAAACATTGATTTTAATTTATTTTTATTTTTTAGAAATGACACAAAAGAAAAATCCTACTGAAATTATTGGAGATCCAAAAGTGTCCTACTCGTTAGAAATAACAAAATATATATTTTTTTACTGTTAACTTTAAACACAATCATCTTCAGATGAACTTCAGATCCATCCATCAATTATATATATATATATTATTGGTGTTTATGTTTTTTCTTTTTTATATGGCAAACACAAAATATGCAACATTTTCCCCCAAAAATATCTCAAAGTGGAATATTTAATGTGGCGTCGTTGGAGCCTTGAATAGGTCAATAATCCATAATGACATTGATTTTGATTTATTGTTATTTTTTTAGTAAACAACAGCCTAGATGGCAGCTTTGTGTTATTAGAGTAAACATTGCAACATTTTCTTGTCACATTTCACCTGTTTGCTCTTTAATAGCACTTTTTTTATTTTTTATTGTATTTTTAGAATTTGCTTTGGCCATTACAAAATTACCCGCGGGCCGCAAATGGCCCCCGGGCCACACTTTGGACACCCCTGTACGAGGATGACGGGATGCAAAACAATAACACATGCCCTTCTTATTTATGATTTACTTTTTAAATTTGATCAAAGTTCTGTACAGTGCAACTGGAATTTTAAATTTTCCCGAGGGAACTCTACTGAAGGAATCAATAAAGTACTATCCTTCTATCTATCCTCGTTCATCCATGCGGACTTGGCTCTCTTGGTTGCTTTGTTGGGTCTGCTCCTGTCTCCGGCCATACTCCCCCCACCACAGCAGACGTTGGCGTGGAACACCACAGAGTGTATATGTTTGTTTTTTGTTGTTGTTTTACTTTTGCATCTGGTTGCATCAGCTCTCATCTTTTAAAGTCTTTAATGTCCTTTGTGTTCTTTGACGTTTCCCTCTTACACACATGTTTATGTGTGGTATGGCTATGAGGTTTGTTTCCCTTGGCCTCAGTCTGGACCCCCTCTACAGGGGCCCAGATGTTTGCTGTTGCACAGGCATGGGATAAAGTGTGTAACTTTTTGTCTGTAATATACATCATTGCAGTTTTTTTTTTATTAGCATGGATGTAATCTAGGAACAACATTTCATAATTAATATCCAAAACCCCTGTAGCGGTAAAGTCCTATACTTTTACTGCTACTGGTTGCCGAATATAAATGAAGCTAGTTCAGACGTGTGCAACCGGCTAATAATTGAGGCCCAGAATTGTGTCCATGTTTAACCAAAATATTTACTAACATAAAGTCACAATTATATAACACACTTTGTTCAAAAACGGAAAATACACGGGAGCAAACAAACACTAGCCTGGCACAGTCAAAAACTGTTGCGCCTCTACTCAGCAACACCTGGGCAAGATCCTGACTCCTCCCTAAATATCCGGGCACTTGGCCTTGGAGCCAACCCCTTGAGTGACGTCATCAATTTGACAGACAGAAAGTGTATTTGGCTCTAACACACCAGCCCCTAATTGCTGCTGGCGTGACGAACAGAGCGATTTAATTTGGAATCGATAAAACAAAAATAGAGCCATAATACCAAAAACAAACACCTCTTTCTTTGGTTTTCATGTTCCCTTTTGCAATAATGCAGTTAATTTACTCAATACCTTCACCTAGAAGGCATATCTTTGTAACAGGTCTTTAGATGATAATCCTTTTTGTTTGCAGACAAACTTTTTTCATTTGTCCACTTTTGTCGCTCTTGTAGCAACGGTAAATATTCGTGAAACCACCTGTTCCAAAAAAGGTCAGCGATATATTGCCTCTGCCTCCATTTCCTTATGCACATCCAATACAGGTGATCTATTACCAACAGTACATGTAGACTGTAGCTGTCTTCTTTTCCTACTCCTGGCCATCAGCTTTCTTCGTCACCTTGGGGGTAGGAGAGCTTTTTTTTCTTCTCAGTTTCCTCCTCTTCTTCTCCCAAAGGACTCTCGGGGTCGTTTTCTTCCTCCTCTTTCGGGGAACTCTTCTCTTTTTGGACTTGCCATAGTCGCTGTCCTCGTCATGAAGTCTTCATCACTGCCAGACTCATCAGGATCCAGGTAAGCTTCCTCTGGGTCATCCTGCTCTTCATCCTCACGGCCTCCGTCACCCAGAAGGATTTCCCGCTGTTTCGACACGGCCTTGGAGACTGCCTGGCGTATTGTTCGCATTCGACTGACTTTTCTTTCACCGTCACTGTCATCTGCGCTCCGTTTTCTTTTTGGTGTCTTCCTGCTGGGCTTCTCTATCTTGGGCTTCTTTTCCTTTTTTGACATATCCTTTTGATCTTTGGATCCCTGCTCATTGAAATCATGCATGTACTGGTTCATAAGCGGTTCCTCCAAACTGTTAACAGTAACTGTGGGGCGTGTCATTGCCTTGTAATGGCCCATTAATCACCCACCCCAATAGGGTTCTGACAGCATAAGGTCCATCTCCGTGGCTGTTAATCACCTCCCGTGGTTCCATTCACTTTGAGGCGTTGGTACCAATTAACAGGTCCACGTTGGCAGTTATCCGAGGAATTTTAATGCCTTGGAGGTAAGGCCACTTATCAAGTTCTGCCTCACCAATCAGATTGTTAGTGTACACGGGCATCTGCCTTTGAGTGAAGACATCAGGAAGCTGAAAAAAACTTACTACAAGTAAGCTGAGAGATTTCCAGACCACTGCTCGGGACCACCTTACTGTGCCCCAAGGTGCGCAAGTGGATTTTTGTTTTTCGGCCTTCTGTGTTCAGCCTGTTCACCAATTGTTCAGAACAGAGGGTCCCTGTGCTTCCTGGATCTAGGAAAGCATATGTCTGGACTATCTTGCTGCCGTTTGAGTACTTCACTTGAACGGGCAGGATGGGTAAAATTCCATATTTGCCAGCCCCTGTATGGCCACAAGTTGATGATGTAGTGCAAATATCTGCTTTTACCTTTGGAAGTTGGCTATTTTCTCCACTTTCCAGATGTCTCCTGTCAATATGTAGCACTTTGGGATGCGTCTTGTTGCAGTAAGAGCACGTGATGCGCCTGTCGCAACTCTTGCTCAGGTGCCCTGTGCACAGGCAACCAAAACACAGGCCTTTTTCTTTTAGAAAGTCAAGCTTTTCCCTGTGTGCCTTATTTTCCAGTATTGGACAGTCCTCCAATGCATGTTCACTTGTACAGTAAAGACAGGAGGTGTTCACAAACTTATTGAGGTGTGGAGTCGGTTTAGGTCTAGTGGCAACTGTCACATGAGTTGCGAAACTGTTCCTTCTGAACTGTGATTTGCGTTGATGTATAGGCTTGGGTTTGGTTACTGCTTTATTTCGAAGGATGTTTTGAATGTCGCCAAAGACAGGATCCGAAGCAATTCTGACTTGCTGTTCAATAAATTTCACAATGTCTGTGAAACAAGCACGTCGCCTTTGTTGGTCAACAATGTCGGCTGCTTTTCCTCTCCACTGGTCCCTTAATTTGTGTGGCAGCTTTTGTATGAGCATCTTCATGCTAGCTGGCACCAGCCTTGGCGTCACTATAGACCGCCATTTTAAACTAGACAAACAAGTCCATGGCGTTTTAAAATCGTGTTTTTATCACCTTTGTCTTTTAGTAAAGGTTAAACCGTTTTTATCTTTTAACCTTTTTGAACAAGTGGTGCATGCTTTTATTTCAAGTGGCCTGGACTACTGCAATGCACTTTATGCTGGCATTAGCCAAAAAGCTCTCTCCCGGTTGCAGTTAGTCCAGAACGCGGCAGCAGGACTTTTAACAGAGGCCAGGAAACGCCAGCATATAACCCCAATTCTTCACAGTTTGCACTGGCTCCCTGTTCATTTTAGAAGTGATTTTAAAACATTGCTGTTTGTTTTTAAATCTTTACATGGACTGGCACCTCAATATATCTCGGACCTCATCCAAATTTACATTCCTGCGCGCGCTCTGAGGTCCGAGAGCCAGTTCCAGCTCGTGGTGCCCAAGACCAGACTTAAGACCAGGGGAGACAGGGCCTTCTCTGTGGTCGGCCCTAAGCTCTGGAACACTCTGCCCCTCCATGTTCAAACTGCTTCCACAGTGGACTCTTTTAAGTCTCGTCTTAAGACCCACTTTTATTCTTTGGCTTTTAACACTACGTGAGTTGTGTGGTCCTCTGTCCTCTGTTGTCCTCTGTGTTTTTTATACACTTTGATTTCTATTTTACTGTTTTAATTGATTTTACCCTTTAAAATAGTTTTTAATCATATTTGTTTTTATTGGTTTTATATTTATTTATTTTTTGTTTTTATTCAGTCATTGGTGGAGCATAATATGTATATATATTTTTTATTTTTATTTTATTTTATTATTATTTTTTTACAATTGTTTTTAACATGGCTGTGCAGCACTTTAGGAACGTTATTGTTGTTTAAATGTGCTATATAAATAAAGTGGATTGGATTGGATGTTGAGCTCGTCCAAGTACTGCAGCTCATCCATGGCATTGGAGCATTCTCGCAAGTACAGTGCGAAAGCTTGGAGATTTTTTACATCCTCAGACTTGATGTTTGGCCATACCATAATTTTGTCCATGTAGGCTGCTGTTATTTTTGAAGGATTTCCAAAGTGTTCCCTTAGTAGGCGTTTTGCTGTAGCATAGCCTCTCTCTGTAGGCATATAGAGGCAACTGCGCACCAACTCTCTGGGCTGTCCTTTGGTAAACTGCTCCAGATAATACAAGCAGTCACCACGATCATTGGTTTTCGCCTAAATACAATACTCAAAAGCTTTTACGAAAGCCTGAAATTGCAATGGGTCACCTTCAAAAAACGGAATTTGTCCGTGTGGAAGTAATTGGGAGGTTTGTGCTTGAACCAGGAGTGCCATCATTTCATTTTGCCTCTGTAATATAGTGTGGAATTCACCTGGTATTGTGTTGCCTTGAAATGATTGAGATGCTTGAGGTAAATTTTGCCTTGATTGGTTTTCCACAGGATCCAAAATTGATGAGCGAAGTGGTTGGTTGTTTGGTTGAGGGTGTGAATGGACCTTGTTTGGGGCATTCTTGGCTGTGTGAAGCTCTGAAGGAGCAGCTTTAAGAGCATGGCCGGCTCTACGCAGGGGCAAGAGGGGGCAGAGCCCCCTTAAATAAATGTCTTGCCCCCTCAAATCAAAATTTGAGAAAGTAAATTTTAATAAACTCACAAAATTACTATATTACAAGTTGAAAAAATGATCTGCACTAGCGGAAAAATGCGCCGAAAAAGGGACACACACGATATAGTAGTGTCGGCTTCCCTCTCATTCCTCCCTCCGCTGTGCGTGTATTCCACATTCCACAGGCTGCGCAGCAGACACACACCCGCACACACCCCTCAGCCCTCAGTAAACATCCAATCACTGTTGCATTATGAAAGTAAAAGAAAAGGAAAAGTTGTCTACATTTATCATATACTTGTTAGGATGGGTGTTTTTGTGTAGTCTTATCCGTCATAAACACGTTTATCGTTGCGGACTTTCGGTGCTACGGAGTTCCTTTTTTTTTTTTTTTTTTTTACAACTTGACGAGAGCAGTGACAGTGGAGGCTCTGAGCAGCAGTGGTTTGGAAGGCAGAGAGCCTCCACTGTCCCTGTAACAAGCTACAAGTCATTTATGATGCTGTTAATGACGGTAAAAATGAAACATAAGGTATATATCCTGCTTAGCAGTCCTCCTCTGCTGTCCTCTGTTCAGAGCGGAGTCCCTAGCAACGGCCCGTTTTACTTAGCAACGGTCTGGCAATCGACTGCTGGAATTCTTTTTCTGTAGTTTTTCTTGTAATTCTACATAGTCAACCTTTAATGTTTCAATCTACATTTTGTAATAAACAAATTACAAGTTTCATTTGATATGACCAAGACACCTAAAAACAAAAACACAACCGTTTTCATCAATTTACAAGCAAGTGGGCAACACACATACATTGGAGTGAATGAATTTTGTGCCCAAATGAGTGCCCACGTTCTGTTTTATAAATTAGTTTGAGATTCTTTTTTATCATTATTCATCAGACTACCTTTCAGTTTTGTAAATATTGACTGTAGTGTGTGAAGTCCTACTTTGGGTCCAAATTTATTTGAGAGTTATGCCATCCAGTTAGGATAAATGTTATGTTGTTGGTTGATAAAATCTGGATGAAGGATGTTTTATTTTATTTTATTCATTTATTTGTATTTTTATTTTTCAGTTTCCCCCCTGAGGGATTGCCACCTTATTGTGGTCAGGGGGTTTGCGTGCCTCAGTGACCGTAAGAGCTATACCAGCAGGAGCTTAGTCTTCAGGTGGGACACCCAAGTTGGACAGGTCTGAAGGTAGAGGCCTGACAAAGTGCAATCCACTAGTCCAGGTTGGGGTTGGACACATAGCTAAAGACCCATTTCAATGAAGAAAGCATCGTTACTATAAGCACAAAAAAAAAAAGTGCTGGAGCATGATGTGTACACATGATGCCCCCTTCACATTTCTGACTGCCCCCTCATATAAGCATGCCTAGAACCGCCCCTGTTTAAGAGATGGCTTAAGTTGTTGTACAGGCGGAACAGGCATTTTTTTTCAGTTTTGTCCTTTGCCTATAATAGGACTCCATTCCATCAGACTTTTTGCTCCTGCCGGCAACACTGGCTTCATGGAGGACAGACAATTTAGCATTGTGGGCTGCTATTTCAGCATCCAACTCCATTTGCTCCTTTTTCCTCCTTATGGCCGCTGCTTGTTCCTCCTGTTCCCTCTTTAGAGTTGCTGCCTGCGCCTCCAATGCATGGATCTCTTTTAAAGCAATAGCACGGGCGACAAGTGCTGCCTTATCTGCCTCTGCTATTATGCGAGCAGAAGAAGTGGAAGACATTTTGCTTTTGTTTGAGACTGTGGATTCAATGGGCTTTGATAAAACAATAGATGGAACATTTGAAATGCTGTCATGGGGTTGTAGACTTTCATTTTCAAAACCATCAACAGTGGAACCCTCATTTTCAACCTCATCATCATTGTCATCATTTTTAAAACACAACAACCTGTCAACCTTTTCAATAAAACCATTAAAATTCAACATTTTTGCTTTGTACCAAGTCTCATGTTTAATACGCTCATATTCCGGCAACAGAGACAACAAAGTTATGTGTACTTTTCTAATTTCATGATATAAATCCATAAACCTGCTAAATTCCTCCTTTAGCTCATGTGTACGTGTTTCGTCATTTATCACAGCAATGACCCCCTCTTTTAGTATTGAGAGTCTTTGCAACTTTGATTTTCTTTCCCCCTGCAAACTTTCAATTTTGTGACCTAGAGCCTTGGGTGTCATTTTTACCACACGTTTTTTCCCTTCAACCCCTTGTCCAACATTGTCACGTTCAGCCACAGTGTCCCCTTGTGGCTGTTTGTGTTCATCAGTGCATGCGTGTGCTTCCTCCTCCTCCATTTGGAAAAGTCAAAGTTTGTCAACCCGTGCGCAGGTCAAGTCAAATAGTCACCAATAAATTGGATTTTTCAATATTTGTGCCTTTAGGTGAGGCAGTTTGTGACTTAAATGTAGCGGTAAAGTCCTATTCTATTACAGCTACTGGTTGCCGAATATAAATGAAGCTAGTTCAGACGTGTGCAGCCGGCTAATAATTGATGTCCATAATTGTGTCCATGTTTAACAAAAATATTTAATTTCATAAAGTCACATTTATATAACACACTTTGTACAAAAACAGAAAATACACGGGAGCAAACAAATACTAGCCTGGCACAGTCAAAAACTGTTGCGCCTCTACTCAGCAACACCTGGGCAAGATCCTGACTCCTCCCTAAATATCCAGGCACTTGGCCTTGGAGCCAACCCCTTGAGTGACGTCATCAATTTGACAGACAGAAAGTGTATTTGGCTCTAACACTGCTTTTATACCCAATCATGGCACCCACCTGTTCCCAATTTGCCTGTTCACCTGTGTGACGTTTCAAATAAGTGTTTGATGAGCATTCCTCAACTTTCTCAGTCTTTTTTGCCACTTGTGCCATATTTTTTCAAACATGTTTCAGGCAATTCCAAATGAGCTAATACTTGCAAAAAATAAAATTTCCAGTTTGAGCGTTTAGTATCATGTCTTTGCAGTCTATTCAATTGAATATGGGTTGAAAAAGATTTGCAAATCATTGTTTTCTGTTTTTATTTACCATTTACACAACGTGCCAACTTCATTGATTTCGGGTTTTGTATATTGAAAAAAAGAACATAATTGAAAAAAATAATAAAGGCCACAAAAACGCATCAATCAAATTGGTTGTAATTAACCCCTTAAGTCCTTTAGCAGCTATAAAATGATGTTGCTGAAAAGACAATATCTGTAAAATGTGTGTCTGTGGAGCACAAGCACTGATCCTGCAGCCGTGTGTGGAACTGTCAGTGTGCCCAGTTACTAAATAAAAACTAAATAGTGCTGGCACGACAGCGGTGAGTGTTGATAAATCATATTGGGCGTGATAAATAATTATATTCGCATTTTCTCCCAGTATTGTGGGAGTTTTAATGATCAGCATATATTTTGCATGTTAATGAAGACAGAGACCCAAAATGTATTGCACGCCTTATTCTGCTCACTTAAGAGACACAATCCACTTTGCACAGGTTTAGTAGATCAGCTCTGCGTGTGCTATCGGGTTTGCACGAGTTTTAATACACGCAAACCTTTAATAAATCAGGCCCTATGAGTCCAACTCCATCCTGGAGACGAGGATTGCACTTTGTCAGGCCTCTACCTTCACACCTGTGCAACTTGGGTGTGCCACCTGAAGACTAAGCTCAAAATAACCACAAGAAGGTGCCAATCTCTCAGGAGGGGAAGTAAAAAAATAAAAGTGAACTCAACTCAATAAAGTATCCTTGATCCACATTTTTCCCACCATCACTACATTTATCTTAACTTGATGGCCTAATTCTTAAACTGAATGTTCACCTTTAGTAGGACTTCACACACAATAGTCAATATTTACACCACTGAAAAGTACAATCCACTTATGAGCAAAACAAAAACATTCTTCTCAAACTAGTTTATCAACAAGTCAGCTGCGTCATGCCTCAAAGTTTCCGCCTCCTCCACTTATTCACACACAGAGAAACTTAACAGCACTGCCTACACTCTAGACCAGGGGTCTCAAACTCAATTTACCAGGGGGCCACTGGATGCAGAGTCTGAGTGAGGCTGGGCCGCAAGAAAAGATTTCTTACATTTTTTTTTTTGCATACTCCTCAGCATGTCTAGTTGTATAATGACGTTTCAAATTGTATCCCTTGTGCAACTTTCTGGGTGCAAATAAGACACGTCGGGGTGCCCCTGTGCTCAACAAAGAAATATCGCATCCCCCACTTTTCCTGGAATTGTCTTTGCTCATCACTAACCCTTCTCTTCACTGCAGGCTTTGAAAAAGACATGTTTGGGGTTGTGGAATATATTTGTATTTAGCCCACGCACGGAGAATAATGTTTCCGCAATGTGCGTCGCTCCGCTTTTCCTCCCTACAGCAACACGGCGGTCGGCGGATAATAGCCGGGAAAGTACCGGGATAGCGAGCGCTAAAAAGTGACGGCTCCCGGAGTGTTTATATGTAGTGTTCATCGTGTGAGGCAATGCAAACTGAACAAGAAAAAAAAAAGCAAATAACGGTTTGAATTGGTCCAGGTTATCGGGGACTGTTATTACTGACGGACAGGTGTCGCGGTGTGACTGCAGCTAGGCACGTAATTGAACCCCCGTCTCCATGGCAACGTCTCTGTCGCTTTCACTCATTTGCCGCTTTTCCACCAACGCAGGGTAGGCAACCCAGAACGTTGAAAGAGCCATTTTGGACCCGAATAACACAACGCTGTCAAGCGCCGTTCATATAAAACTTGCGGGCCGCACTAACATTAAAGGCCTACTGAAATGAGATGTTCTTATTTAAACGGGGATAGCAGGTCCATTCTATGTGTCATACTTGATCATTTCCAGATATTGCCATATTTTTGCTGATAGGATTTAGTAGAGAACATCGACGATAAAGTTAGCAACTTTTGGTGCTGATAAAAAAGCCTTGCCTGTACCGGAAGTAGCAGACGATGTGCGCGTGACGTCAAGGGTTGTGGAGCTCCTCACATCTGAACATTGCTTACAATCATGGCCACCAGCAGCGAGAGCGATTCGGACCGAGAAAGCGGCAATTTCCCCATTAATTTGAGCGAGGATGAAAGATTTGTGGATGAGGAAAGTGAGAGTGAAGGACTAGAAAAAAAAAAGACTGCAGTGGGAGCGATTCAGATATTATTAGACAAATTTACTAGGATAATTCAGGAAATTCCCTTATCTGCTTATTGAGGTACTAGTGTTAAAGTGTGATTACATGGTCGTAACTGTACAACCTGAAGGTCGGCCCCGCACCAGTCGACGGATGGTGGCGATGCCCATCTCTGCCCTTCGCAAGGGACCCTCTCTGAAACAGGATCTTTCAAAGTGACCGCTGCATAATACACAGTACTTTGTGTGTGTGGTCCAATCCAGCCGTGTTCGCTTGACCGCTCTGTTCCATAGTAAAGCTTCAACGTCAACCTTCGGGAATGTAAACAATGAAACACCGGCTGTGTTGTGTTGCTAAAGGCGGCCGCAATACACCGCTTCCCACCTACAGCTTTCTTCTTTGATGTCTCCATTATTCATTGAACAAATAGCTAAATATTCAGCAACACAGATCTCCAGAATACTGTGGAATTATGCGATGAAAACAGACTACTTATAGCTGGGAACGGTGCTGGAACAAAATGTCCTCTACAATGCGTGACGTCACGCACACGCATCATCATAGCGCGACGTTTCAGCAGGATACTTTGGCGCGAAATTTAAAATTGCAATTTAGTAAACTGGCATGTGTTGCAATGTTAATATTTCATCATTGATATATAAACTATCAGACTGCGTGGTCGCTAGTAGTGGCTTTCAGTAGGCCTTTCAATCAATCAATCATCAATCAATGTTTATTTATATAGCCCTAAATCACAAGTGCCTCAAAGGGCCGCACAAACCACAAGGACATCCTCGGTAGGGCCCACATAAGGGCAAGGAAAAACTCACCCCAGTGGGACGTCGACCATGATGACTATGAGAAACCTTGGAGAGGACCACATATGTGGGCAACACAGGCACTGAGCAAAAGTCTCTTGCTCTCTGTCCCTCAGGACAGAACGGAAGGCTCCGAATGGAATTAGTTCAGTGAGTTTCAGTTTCGTCTGCAATGCATTCCATGCCATAGGGGCAGCAATGCCAAAAGCTCTTTTGCCAAATTCAGTCCGTACATGGGGAACAGTTAAAACATACAAATTGTTAGAACGTAACGCATAAGAGCTGTTTTTTCTTTGTCACAAAGTAGACAAGTATGGAGGTATTAAACCTAAAAGAGCTTTATAAATGATGGCCAGCCAATGTGTGTATCTGTGTGCACTCAATGAAGATAAGTCTGACTTCATATACAGTTGACAGTGGTGGGTGAGACTACGACAGCCAGGAACAAATCTTAGTGCTGAGTGAAAAACAGTGTCCAAGGACTGGAGGCATTTAGATGAAGCACTAAAATAAAGCAGGTGTCCATAATCATTTACGGGCAAGATAGTCGCTGTCACCAATTTCTTTCTGACTTTAAGAGAGAAGCCGTTTTTATTTCTAAAAAGGAAACCGAGCTTTACCCTGAGCTTAGAGACCAAGTTGTTAATACGGGCTTTAAATGAAAGCTCCTGATCAAGAGTAAAACCCAAGTACTTGTAATTTAAGACCTGCTCTATAGGGTTTCCATTTGATGTTACAATATTTGGAATATTTTCCAGTAGCACCCTTGAATGAGAGAAACCATTACTTTGCTTTTATCTGTATTTAAAACCAATTTAAGATCAAATAAGCGAGCCTGGATGACATCAAAAGCAGCTTGTAAAAACTCAAAAGCCTGAGTGCTGGAGGTTGAACAGCAATAAATAATGGTGTCGTCTGCATAAAAATGGTACATTGCATTTGACAGATTATTGCAAAGATTATTCAAGTAGATAGAAAATAAAATGGGCCCCAGCACTGAGCCTTGTGGAACTCCTTTGGTAATGTCCAATAATGAAGAGGTTGTCCCAGCCACCTGTACACGTTGTGTTCTGCTGGAAAGATAGTCTGTGAACCAAGCAGCTGCATTTTTAGATAATCCAACGTGATGGAGAGCTTCAATGAGCAGACTGTGGTCTACTGTGTCAAATGCTTTTGACAAATCAATAAAAAGGCCGACACAGTATTTTTTGCCGTCCACAGCCTCGATTAAATCATTGAGGACCTTAAGAGCAGCTGTAATAGTGCTATGCTGTATTCTAAAACCCGATTGAAATGGGGATTAAATATTGTTTAATTCTAAAAAAATCATTTAGCTGTTTACTGATGATTTTCTCAAACAATTTTGCTAAAATGCATAATTTAGAAATTGGTCTGTAATTATTTATATTTGTGGGTTCACCCCCTTTTAGCAGGGGAAGAACAAAGGCTGATTTCCAGATTTTTGGAATGCTTTTACTTGTTAGACTGAGGTTAAAAACATGCGAGAGAGGCTCAGCAATAAAATCAGCAGCCAATTTTAAGAAAACGGGTTCAATTTGGTCCGGTCCTGCTGCTTTAGTTGTGTCCAGGCTCTTTAGTGCATTGTATACCTCAGATACTGATACAGGTGTGAAGTCACAAGTGCAGGTGCTGCGTCTAATTACAGCCTGTGGTGTATTTGGGATATTAACATTAGTTAAACCAACATTTGACGATTGAGGATTCAACGACTCAAAGAAAAATCCGCCAGACACTAAATACTCATTAAAACAATTTGATATAGTTGTCTTATCAGACAAAGTACCAGATTGAGTAATCAAAGGACATGGAAAGTCATTTGTTTTCACATGATTTAAAGAAGCTTTTATGGTTTGCCAAAACTTTTTGGGGTGATTGATATGTTTTTTGCATTCATGCAGGTAAAAATCAGACTTGACTCTCTTAACAAGCGAAGTACATTTATTTCTAAGCTGGCGAAAGCTAAGCCAGTCAACCTCTGTCTTTGTTTTTCGAGCCCTGGCCCAAGCAACATCTCTCTCTTTGAGAAGGTTTCCAATTGCAGCGGTAAACCAGGGATTATTTCCACCTTTAACTCTACATTTTCGAAAGGGAGCATGTTTATTGACTATACGTTGAAATTCGTTAAAGAAGTATTTCAACGCTATCTCAATATCATCAATTAAAGCAACTCTGTTCCACTCAAAGGCAGCTAAGTCGTATATAAAAGCTGGGAGGCAAAAAATGTTAATATCTCTTTTGCATGGAATAATGGGTTTTGATTTTGGTAGCTTGCAGTTTCCTACAGCTGCAATTGTACAATGATCACTCAAGTCATTGACAAACACCCCAGTACCAGTGTACTTATGGGGAGCGTTGGTTAGAATTAGATCAAGTAAAGATGATTTTGAGGGGTTTTTAGTATTGGGTCGAGTTGGGGAAGTGAATAATTGAGTTAAATTTAGTGTGTTGCATACAGCTTTAAGGTTATCAGAAGAGGAAGTCAACCAGTCAAAATTTAAATCACCAACCAAGAGAAGTTCACTAGTCCACTCAAAGGATTCAAGAGAGGCAAGGGCTTCAGTGGAGGCATAGGGAGGTCTATAACACCCTACAATTGCGAGAGTTTGGCCATGCGAGAATTCAAGCTGCAGGGCAAGGAGTTCAAATGGTTTAGTGATTGACAGTGATGATAATAAAGTAACATTAAATCTGTTTTTTATATACATAGCCACCCCTCCACCTTTTCGAGGACGATCGCATCGGAAGACATTGTATCCATTTATAGCAATGTCCTTGTCAGAGACTGCTTTACTTAGCCAGGTTTCTGATCAAATAAATATATCTGCATTGGTTGTTTGAATCCAAATTTTGACTAAGTCTAATTTTGGCAGTAGGCTTGTAATATTTGAATGAATTAAACCAAGACCTGACCTAGCTCTAAGTTCATCAGGAGTACTGATGTTGTATAAAGCTGGGCCTGGATTTGGTTGCACATTGCCTGATAGCAGAAGTCAGAACAATATAAAGATTTTCCGTTTCATATGGCGAGGTGACCTCATGACAACATTATTTGGCTTCACAATATCAAAATGAGTAATATCAGAAGGAGAAAACCATCTGTTTAGCACAGAAATACACCATAACTGAAGCTGGTTAGAATTATTTAGCACTGACCCACATGTGGATATCAATAACCTTTGTGTAAATGCTGTAGTTTCAAAGGACCAGGTGATTGTTATTGCGTTTGGTAGAGTTAAAGGTTGGTGGAGCACCTGGTCAGGTACCCCACTACAATTGCAGAAAACAAGTCCAGGAAAAAGCATTAATATTAAATAGAGAGCTTTTGTCAAAGTCATTGTTAAATTGTTTTACTACCTACCCAGGTCCAATAATCAAAGTTCAGATGTCCAAGCAACAAGAGTTGGAAGACCAAGCTAAGGCTAGCAGAGGCCCAGCTTTAGTCAGTCTGAGGCTAAGATGGATCCAGGCCGTGGAAGACGGAAGGCCAAGATGAAGCCAGTCGACTCAGACTGTAGGTAGTGGAAGGCCAAGCTGAGACTAGTATAGATCCAGACTGTGGCAGATGGAAGGCCAAAATTTCAGCTAGCAAAACATCCCCCGGCTTCTGCAGGTCAGAGGCCTCCAGATTTCCAAATCCAACAAAAGCAGTCAGAAATACCACTTTTTGGAAGTAAGCCTTCATTCATCAATTGTTACGCTTAAAGCTAGTGCAATTTACTTAAATCGGCTAAAAAAAAGAGACTAAAACACATAGAAATTCAGACCACTTTGACAAGCAGACAAACAAAAGACAGTCCTGTCGGCCATCTTGGATTGGACATTCAACATTAACCCAATTTGGAAATCGGTCTGTAGTTATTTATATTTGTGGATTCACCTACTTTTGACGGAGGAAGAAGAAAGGCGGGTTTGCTGATTTTTGGAACGCTTTTGCTTGAAAGACTCAGGTTAAAAAGGCATGAAAAAGAAAAAGGCAATTAGAAATATTATACATTATGTCCCATATAAGCTCATACACGACACATTCTACAGATAGTGTATAAAAAAACTAAATAGTGGAATAAAAGAGGTGAAAACATGTGAAATGGAACAAAGAAAAGTTGCATTGTTGAGTCTAATAAAGCTGCCATGCAGGTTGTTTTCTCTTTAAAGCTGTCATTGCTCAAAAATAATAATGAATCAAACTCAATGTTGTTACAAATTATTTAAACTAGTCATGGCTCCAATTACGTCACTTACAAAATTTGACTTAAGAGTATTTTTATAGGATATTTTGTGTTTATCCTACAAAAAAAAGGGTGTTTGACTAATAGGGCAAAAAAAAAAAAAAAAAAATGAAGAAGCTGTCACGTACTTGCATGGCTGCTCTAGTTGTGACCCCAAGATGCAGGAGACAGGAGGACGACGTGCGGGTGAGAGTCTTTTAATTCCCACAGGGAGCACAAGGAGGTGCAGCAGGGAAGTGCACAGAAGCATAAGCAGCATACAGAAAAACCAAAGTAACGTTTCACAAAACAATCCTTGAGCCCTGACTGGAGGGCGAGGCAGGCATAAATAGAAGCCAGTTGATTAAAGTAAAAGTACCAATGATTGTCACACACACACTAGGTGTGGTGAGATTTTCCTCTGCATTTGACCCATCACCCTCACCCCATGACCAGGTGTGGCCAGGCTGCCAATCAGCGACAGGTGAGGAGGGAAAAGGGCTCAGGGAGACAAACAGGAAGTGGGACCAAAATAAGAGCGCTGACAAGGAGATAAACACAAACGCAAACAGACCGCGTGACACCTGACGTGACAGGTCGTCACAGAAACGAGGGATGGATCTGAAATTTATCGAGGGACTTAAGTGTTGAAAGTAAAAATAAATGTTTGACTTATTTTTATGAGTGGGGCCCGTTTGGATCCCAATAATTTCAGTGGGACAAGTTTTAATTGTCATTGCTCGAAAAAAATAATGAATTAAAATCGATGATGTTATGAATTATTGACATATTTAAGATTGCAATTACGTTGAGTTAAAATTATTATTTTGTGCTTTTGCCATAACAAAACAAGGTTTTGACAAAAATGGCGTAAATTATGAAAAAAAAAAGACTGATAAGGACGGATAAACCTGAAATTGATTTAGTTATTTAAGTGTTGAATGAAAAAATACAAACATAAACAAAAATGACCTACTTCTACCATTTTTATGACTGAGACTCTTCCTGGTCCCCAAGAAAGCAGTGCGAGGCGAGTGGAGAAAAAAACGGATTTATTGACAGAGATGTGACACAATGTGATATTGATCATAAGCAGCGGCCGTTGAAAGAAAAGAAGAAATCCTCGTCATGACGTCAAGGCCATGAAACGTGCGATTTTACAGCCACCAACGTTTGATCTTGAAAGTCTTTTAACGGCCAAAGAAGAATACATGGAATAGCGTGAGGAGCAGTCGGACGAAGAACAAAGCACATCTCCATCTCATCTCCGAGTGTGATGAAGTCCCTCAGCGATGGAGACATCTCCCTGTGTTCCAGTGCACAAAGCATCCTGGAGGAAGAAGACCACTCAGCACATTCCCGACAGAAGCAGGTGAATCCAAGTTGAACATCATCTTCACACAAGAACATTTGGAGGTGCAGACAGTCCATGTGAGCTTACTCAGCCTTCAGCCGCCTGCACGTTCTCGTCGAGCTCCACGCCGCCGTGGCGATCTGCGGGACAAACGCAAACGGTGAAGGAAGAACATCCAGAAGGTGCCTCGTCACTCACATCAGATCTTTGAGGTGTGACTTGGAAACATGACGAGTCAGCACACTTGATGTCTCATTTGGCTGATCCTCATCATGAGGACTCCTGTCAAAAGTGAGATATGCCAGACTTTGTATTGCGTGTGCTCACAGGAGGGACTTTTATTGTGAAGGAGTCAGCTCCAGTTGGGCTTTTCCGGCTAAACTTGTAACAAAGGTCCACATCAGACCTCCATGTGAGTGACGCTTCACCACGGCTTTGTTTCTTGCGGCTCAAAGAAAAGATGTTTTACTTACCAGCTGGATCGTACTGGGCTGAAATGAAAGAGAAACAAGGTGAAGTGGACTTTTCCCCTCACGTCACGCCGTGTTTCTACGTGAGAGTGTGCGCTCTGTCTCTGTGGATCTTTGAGTGTTTGGCTGGAAGGCAACTAAAAGATGGCCGCACCTTTGCAGCCCGGATGAAAGCATCAACTCACGGCCTGGACCGAGTGCACCGAGAAGAAGAAGACAGAGGACATTGGCGTCCCTCACCTTGTCTGTTTCTGTGACGCCTGACCATGACCATGATGATGATGATGATGATGATGGCCGCCACAGCGAGGACCGCCGCCGTGGCAGCGAGGGCGACGCTCAAGTTGTCTGTGGAGAGCAAAAAAGCACAAGTGGAGTGACAAAGCATGAAGAGGAAACCTTCATGACTACTTTGCATGCAGACGTCAAGCGTTGTCATGGTGACATGGATCAATAATGGTGACAGGTGGACTTGTGATGGGAAACATCTCCAACTAAATGTGTCTTTCTCACCTTCATGGCTTGCGTTGCTCAGGATGCTTCTTCTCTCCAGCTTGGTGACCAAGTCCTCCTTGACGCCTGACAGCTGAAACACACATTCGTACTTGCCCTCCACGTCGGCCGTCACCTCCACTTTCAGCGCCACCGACATCTGGAAGGTTCCGTCGTGGTTGGGGAGTATCTCTCCGTGCTCCACGTCCTCGAAGATCTGCTCGCCGTCTTTCCTCCAAAACAGGTCGGCACCGTCGGGGTAGAAACCTGTCGCCATGCAGCTGACCGGAGAGGACGGCGTCTTCTGGAGCAGGAACACCTCTGGAAGCTCTGCACAGGAAGTGATGTCACGTGTGAACACAGGACAACGTGGGGAGAAGGTGGGGACGGAGGCAAAGATGGAGGTAAAGATGGAGAGAAGGTGTGGATGGAGGTAAAGATGGAGGGAAGGTGTGGACGGAGGCAAAGATGGAGGTAAAGATGGAGAGAAGGTGTGGATGGAGGTAAAGATGAGGAGACGGTGTGGATGGAGAGAAGGTGTGGACGGAGGTAAAGATGAGGAGATGGTGTGGATGGAGAGAAGGTGTGGACGGAGGTAAAGATGAGGAGAAGGTGTGGATGGAGACAAAGATGGACAGAAAGTGTAGATTAAAGTAAATATGGAAGAAAAGGTAATAATGGAGGTAAAGCTGGAGAGAAGGTGAGAACGGAGGTAAAGATGGAGGGAGAGAGTGGATGGAGGTAAAGATGGAGAGAAGGGGAGAATGGAAGTAAAGATGGAGAGAAGGGAAGAATGGAAGTAAAGATGGAGAGAAGGTGAGAATGGAAGTAAAGATGGAGAGAATGAGGTAAAGATGGAGAGAAGGTAATAACGGAGGTATATATGGAGAGAACTTGTGGACGGAGGTTAAAATGGAGTGAGAGAGTGGATGGAGGTAAAGATGGACAGAAAATGAGAACAGAGGTAAAGATGGAGAGAAGGCGAGAACAGAGGTAAAGATGGAGAGAAGGCGAGAACAGAGGTAAAGATGGAGAGAACGTGTGGATGGAGGTAAAGATGGAGAGAACGTGTGGATGGAGGTAAAGATGGAGAGAAAGGGAGAACGCAGGTAAAGATGAAGAGAAGGTGAGAATGGAGGTAAAGTCGGATAGAAGGAGAGGATGGAGGGAAGGAGAGAATAACGTAAACATGGAAAGAAGGAGAGAATGATATAAAGATGGAGAGAAGGTGAGAAAGCAGGTTAAGATGGAGAGAACGTGGGGATGGAGGTAAATATGGAGAGAAAGGCGGTACAAATAGAGAGAAGGGGAGAATGGAGATATAGATGGAGAGAAGGGAAGAAAAGAGGTAAAGATGGAGAAAAGGTGAGAACAGAGGTAAAGATGGAGAGAAGGTTAGAGTGGAGGTAAAGATGGAGAGAACATGTGGATGGAGGTAAAGATGGAGAAAAGGTGAGGATGGAAGTAAAGATGGAAAGAAGAAGAGAATGAGATAAAGATGGAGAGAAGGTTAGAGTGGAGATAAAGATGGAGAGATGGTGTAGATAGAGGAAAAGATGGAGAAAAGGTGTGGATGGAGGTAAAGATGGAGAGAACGTGTGGATGGAGGTAAAGATGGAGAGAAGGGAATAATGGAGGTAAAGGTGGAGAGAAAAGGAGAATGGAGGTAAAGATGGAGAGAAAGGGAGAACGGAGGTAAAGATGAAGAGAAGGTGAGTATGGAGGTAAAGTTGGATAGAAGGTGAGGATGGAGGGAAAGATGGAGGGATGGAGAGAATAAGGTAAAGATGGAGAGAAGGAGAGAATGGAGGTAAAGATCAAGAGAAGGATATAAAGATGGAGAGAATGGAGGTAAGGATGGAGAGAAGGTTAGAGTGGAGGTAAAGATGGAGAAAAGGTGATGATGGAGGTAAAGATGGAAAGAAGAAGAGAATGAGATAAAGATGGAGAGAAGGTTAGAGTGGAGATAAAGATGGAGAGAAGGTGTAGATGGAGGAAAAGATGGAGAGAAGGTGAGAACAAAGGTAAAGATGGAGAGAAGGTTAGAATGAAGGTAAAGATGGAGAGAAGGTGAGAGAAAGAGAGAAGAGTATAAAGAGACAGGGTGTAATGTCAGTAATGTTCCTATAGGGGGAGTGCTAACAAGTTAAAAGGTGAAAGTACATGTTGTGTTTCTACCTGTTCTCATTAGGACCTCCTTCCCATTGTTCACATGCTTCTTCAAGTAAGAAGGACAATCCTCAGTGTAGTAAAACTTATTGTATTCTAGTAGATGTTTGTTCTGGTCCCTCTTGAGTTTGCTGGGGAAAGCTTGTTGTTTTGCTGCAGTAAATGTCCATGTCTTCATGTCCAACGATATGAAATCTTCTCCATCATAACCTTGCTGATACCAACCTTTAACTTCATCAGTCTCATCATTCCATTCACATCCAGTCATCAACTGGAGAATGTGAACACCTGAGACACACACAGTGTTGTAAAGCAGAGTGACACACACACACACACACACACACACACACACACACACACACAGTATTAGTGTAGGTTATTATGGGATGGACAGAGACAAGTATCAGTGCAGTAATGTGTGTTTACTACAGTATAAAAAGAGTACATCAAATACATTTAAGTAGTAGAAAGTTCAACATAAACAAACCTCCAGTTTGGTTGAAACGCTTCTTAAGAACTTCAAGGTTGTGTTTGTCCCTCAACTCATTACCAACATTGATCTCTGTTTGTCTCTGCCAGTATTTTGGATCCTCTGCTGTGATTTTGTTCATCCAGTCCTGTTTGGCTTCTGCTTTCCTGCTGTTGCTGTCATAGTGAGAAATCTGAACTCCATCAACATAACCAACAATCACATACTCTGGGAAGTTTGGAACTTGAGAGGACGCAGTTTGGAAATACTGCAGCGTGTGAATCACTGAAAGAAGAAAATAACAACAGGATGACTTTTTATTATTTTGTTTCATGTTCAACAATCTTGCACTGTGAATATTTTAGCTCCTTCTGTCTTCAGTCGGGTTTTAAAGTGAACATCAAACACTGCTAGATATCACAGTCAAGACTCACATGTTCTATGACAAATACAACACATTAATAATATTACTAACATCTGTTGACAGTTTGAACATTTTGAAAATAAACATATATTTTCTACAATGGAGGCTGAATAAAAAGTACAACAGAGTTGAACACAACCTGTTCTGCCCATTTGATGTCGACTCTTACTGACATCTTGTGGCGGGGTGATGTTACTACACTTGATTAGTTTCTGACACTTCCGTGTTTGAAGATTTGTGTTCGTTCTTACAAGCCTTGGAAAAAATAAGTCTTTGAACAAGAAACACAAAGTGAAAATAAATAAAGAGCTTAAACGGATTTATCTGCTTCTGTAACCTTCTTGGAACATTTTGAATTTTTACTAGGAAAAAGGGAAAACAATAAAATATGTTTAAAAAGAACCAGGATTAAGTAAAAAAGGGCTTGAATAATACAACAATAATTTAATTAATAAGTAAGAGAAACTATCAGAAGTCAAATAAGTGAAGGCACAAAGAGGATTTATGAGTAAAATATTAATAAACTTATAAAAAGGACTTACCAGGCGTCACGCTGTGCATTTGCACGACCAGAAGAAAGAATAAAAACAAGTTCATGATGTCAGCGCGAAACAAAAAGATGTTTGCCACTTTTAATCCCGCAGAGAAAGACAAAAGTGACGAACACTCGCTTGACTCGCAAACAGGAAAAATGAACCAGGAACTGTCGAGGCTCTTTTTATAATACTCCACCTGAGCCAATGAGGAGTCAGCATTCTGTGACGTCACAGTGAGGAGAGAAAACGAAACGCTATTCTGCACAGAAAAGTGGCAGCAGTCAACTGACAAGAAGTCTTCTACTGGACTCACTAGAGAGCGCCCCTTGTGGCCACGTCAGGTAAATGCTTGTGTGGCTTTTCTGGGAAATCACGTGACTTGACAACAAAAAGGTGTGTCAAGTTGGCCGCCAAACTTGGAAAGAAAAGAAAGAAAGAGGAATGAAGGTGAGATTGAGAGTTAAAAGTAATGACAGGGCTGGAACATCCGATCAGTGATCGTATTGTAGTCCTCTCAAGAAAGCATCAATACAAATAATGATTGATAGACATAAAGTCGCTACACCGCAGGACATCCTCACTTCTTTTTATTCCACGTCTTAACTTTCACCTCCGTTATGTCTCCCAAGCGTGAGGCGTCCCTGCTGGGGTAACGGGACACGCATCTGCCTCGCATGGGTTCGATTCCCGGCCAGGGTTGCATCAGGAAGTTTCATCCTGAGTAAAAAAGTCAGCAGAAAGCCTTCATGAGATGGACTCGCTGTGGCCAAAGTGCTGAACGTGGGGGAAAAGTGTGAGGCAGACGCTTCTGCTGGCAGAATATCAAAGAAAGTGAAAGTAAAAGTAGACACGGTAAAGCCAAACATTGAACTCGATGGTGATCATTTTTATTTTTATTTTGTCGTACCTGTCAAAGGTGAACACACTTATCCACGTAGGTGAGTAGTAACGAGTTACATTTACTTAGATAAGAAACACAACTTTTACTTTGCTATATAACATATTCAATATATGTATAAAAATATACATTTAGGCCTCCACTCAGGCTTCATCCCAGGGACCCCAAAGGATTTTGGTCAAAAAAATATTTAAAATGTGTCATTATTTTGTATTATTGTTACTAAAGGTTTAAATCTGTAGATCAACATTAGGTCTATCTGTCAATATAACCTTTTCAAAAATTTAAGTTGTATTCCCTTTTTGTCAAAGAAAACCCTGTTTTGTTATGGGAAAAAAACACAAAATATGCAATAGTTTCCCCCAATAGAATTTTAAAGAGGAATATTTGAGAGTATATAATAATTGGCAATGACACAAAAGAAAAATCCTACTGAAATTATTGGAGATCCAAAATTGTCCTACTCATTAGAAATAACAAAATATATATTTTTTTACTGTTAACTTTAAACACAATCATCTTCAGATGAACTTCAGATCCATCCATCAAGTATATATATATATATTATTGGTGTTTATGTTTTTTCTTTTTTATATGGCAAACACAAAATATGCAAGATTTTCCCCCCAAAATATCTCAAAGTGGAATATTTAATGTGGCGTCGTTGGAGCCTTGAATAGGTCAATAATCCATAATGACATTGATTTTGATTTATTGTTTTTTTTTTTAGTAAACAACAGCCTAGATGGCAGCTTTGTGTTATTAGAGTAAACATTGCAACATTTTCTTGTCACATTTCACCTGTTTGCTCTTTAATAGCACTTTTTTTTTTTTTTATTGTATTTTTAGAATTTGCTTTGGCCATTACAAAATTACCCGTGGGCCGCAAATGGCCCCCGGGCCACACTTTGGACACCCCTGTACGAGGATGACGGAATGCAAAAACAATAACACATGCCCTTCTTGTTTATGATTTACTTTTTAAATTTGACCTCAGTTCTGTACGCTGCTGCTGGAATTTTTAATTTTCCTGAGGGAACTCTACTGAAGGAATCAATAAAGTACTATCCTTCTATCTATCCTCGTTCATCCATGCGGACTTGGCTCTCTTGGTTGCTTTGTTGGGTCTGCTCCTGTCTCCGGCCATACTCCCCCCACCACAGCAGACGTTGGCGTGGAACACCACAGAGTGTATATGTTTGTTTTTTGTTGTTGTTTTACTTTTGCGTCTGGTTGCATCAGCTCTCATCTTTTAAAGTCTTTAATGTCCTTTGTGTTCTTTGACGTTTCCCTCTTGCACACGTTTATGTGTGTTATGGCTATGAGGTTTGTTTCCCTTGGCCTCAGTCTGGACCCCCTCTACAGGGGCCCAGATGTTTGCTGTTGCACAGGCATGGGATAAAGTGTGTAACTTTTTGTCTGTAAAATACGTCATTGCAGTTTTTTTTTATTAGCATGGATGTAATCTAGGAACAACATTTCATAATTAATATCCAAAACCCCTGTAGCGGTAAAGTCCTATACTTTTACTGCTACTGGTTGCCGAATATAAATGAAGCTAGTTCAGACGTGTGCAACCGGCTAATAATTGAGGCCCAGAATTGTGTCCATGTTTAACCAAAATATTTACTAACATAAAGTCACAATTATATAACACACTTTGTTCAAAAACGGAAAATACACGGGAGCAAACAAACACTAGCCTGGCACAGTCAAAAACTGTTGCGCCTCTACTCAGCAACACCTGGGCAAGATCCTGACTCCTCCCTAAATATCCAGGCACTTGGCCTTGGAGCCAACCCCTTGAGTGACGTCATCAATTTGACAGACAGAAAGTGTATTTGGCTCTAACACACCAGCCCCTAATTGCTGCTGGCGTGACGAACAGAGCGATTTAATTTGGAATCAATAAAACAAAAATAGAGCCATAATACCAAAAACAAACACCTCTTTCTTTGGTTTTCATGTTCCCTTTTGCAATAATGCAGTTAATTTACTCAATACCTTCACCTAGAAGGCATATCTTTGTAACAGGTCTTTAGATGATAATCCTTTTTGTTTGCAGACAAACTTTTTTCATTTGTCCACTTTTGTCGCTCTTGTAGCAACGGTAAATATTCGTGAAACCACCTGTTCCAAAAAAGGTCAGCGATATATTGCCTCTGCCTCCATTTCCTTATGCACATCCAATACAGGTGATCTATTACCAACAGTACATGTAGACTGTAGCTGTCTTCTTTTCCTACTCCTGGCCATCAGCTTTCTTCGTCACCTTGGGGGTAGGAGAGCTTTTTTTTCTTCTCAGTTTCCTCCTCTTCTTCTCCCAAAGGACTCTCGGGGTCGTTTTCTTCCTCCTCTTTCGGGGAACTCTTCTCTTTTTGGACTTGCCATAGTCGCTGTCCTCGTCATCTTCCACCATGAAGTCTTCATCACTGCCAGACTCATCAGGATCCAGGTAAGCTTCCTCTGGGTCATCCTGCTCTTCATCCTCACGGCCTCCGTCACCCAGAAGGATTTCCCGCTGTTTCGACACGGCCTTGGAGACTGCCTGGCGTATTGTTCGCATTCGACTGACTTTTCTTTCATCGTCACTGTCATCTGCGCTCCGTTTTCTTTTTGGTGTCTTCCTGCTGGGCTTCTCTATCTTGGGCTTCTTTTCCTTTTTTGACATATCCTTTTGATCTTTGGATCCCTGCTCATTGAAATCATGCATGTACTGGTTCATAAGCGGTTCCTCCAAACTGTTAACAGTAACTGTGGGGCGTGTCATTGTCTTGTAATGGCCCATTAATCACCCACCCCAATAGGGTTCTGACAGCATAAGGTCCATCTCCGTGGCTGTTAATCACCTCCCGTGGTTCCATTCACTTTGAGGCGTTGGTGCCAATTAACAGGTCCACGTTGGCAGTTATCCGAGAAATTTTAATGCCTTGGAGGTAAGGCCACTTATCAAGTTCTGCCTCACCAATCAGATTGTTAGTGTACACGGGCATCTGCCTTTGAGTGAAGACATCAGGAAGCTGAAAAAAACTTACTACAAGTAAGCTGAGAGATTTCCAGACCACTGCTCGGGACCACCTTACTGTGCCCCAAGGTGCGCAAGTGGATTTTTGTTTTTCGGCCTTCTGTGTTCAGCCTGTTCACGAATTGTTCAGAACAGAAGGTCCCTGTGCTTCCTGGATCTAGGAAAGCATATGTCTGGACTATCTTGCTGCCGTTTGAGTACTTCACTTGAACGGGCAGGATGGGTAAAATTCCATATTTGCCAGCCCCTGTATGGCCACAAGTTGATGATGTAGTGCAAATATCTGCTTTTACCTTTGGAAGTTGGCTATTTTCTCCACTTTCCAGATGCCTCCTGTCAATATGTAGCACTTTGGGATGCGTCTTGTTGCAGTAAGAGCACGTGATGCGCCTGTCGCAACTCTTGCTCAGGTGCCCTGTGCACAGGCAACCAAAACACAGGCCTTTTTCTTTTAGAAAGTCAAGCTTTTCCCTGTGTGCCTTATTTTCCAGTATTGGACAGTCCTCCAATGCATGTTCACTTGTACAGTAAAGACAGGAGGTGTTCACAAACTTATTGAGGTGTGGAGCCGGTGTAGGTTTAACGACAACTGCCACATGAGTTGCGAAACTGTTCCTTCTGAACTGTGATTTGCGTTGATGTATAGGCTTGGGTTTGGTTACTGCTTTATTTCGAAGGATGTTTTGAATGTCGCCAAAGACAGGATCCGAAGCAATTCTGACTTGCTGTTCAATAAATTTCACAATGTCTGTGAAACAAGCACGTCGCCTTTGTTGGTCAACAATGTCGGCTGCTTTTCCTCTCCACTGGTCCCTTAATTTGTGTGGCAGCTTTTGTATGAGCATCTTCATGCTAGCTGGCACCAGCCTTGGCGTCACTATAGACAGCCATTTTAAACTAGACAAACAAGTCCATGGCGTTTTAAAATCGTGTTTTTATCACCTTCGTCTTTTAGTAAAGGTTAAACCGTTTTTATCTTTTAACCTTTTTGAACAAGTGGTGCATGCTTTTATTTCAAGTGGCCTGGACTACTGCAATGCACTTTATGCTGGCATTAGCCAAAAAGCTCTCTCCCGGTTGCAGTTAGTCCAGAACGCGGCAGCAGGACTTTTAACAGGGGCCAGGAAACGCCAGCATATAACCCCAATTCTTCAGAGTTTGCACTGGCTCCCTGTTCATTTTAGAATTGATTTTAAAACATTGCTGTTTGTTTTTAAATCTTTACATGGACTGGCACCTCAATATATCTCAGACCTCATCCAAATTTACATTCCTGCGCGCGCTCTGAGGTCCGAGAGCCAGTTCCAGCTCGTGGTGCCCAAGACCAGACTTAAGACCAGGGGAGACAGGGCCTTCTCTGTGGTCGGCCCTAAGCTCTGGAACACTCTGCCCCTCCATGTTCAAACTGCTTCCACAGTGGAGTGTTTTAAGTCTCGTCTTAAGAACCACTTTTATTCTTTGGCTTTTAACACTACGTGAGTTGTGTGGTCCTCTGTTCTCTGTTGTCCTCTGTGTTTTTTATACACTTTGATTTCTATTTTACTGTTTTAATTGATTTTACCCTTTAAAATAGTTTTTAATCATATTTGTTTTTATTGGTTTTATATTTATTTATTTATTGTTTTTATTCAGTCATTGGTGGAGCATAATATGTATATATATATATTTTATTTTATTTTATTTTATTATTGTTTTTTTTACAATTGTTTTTAACATGGCTGTGCAGCACTTTGGAAACGTTATTGTTGTTTAAATGTGCTATATAAATAAAGTGGATTGGATTGGATGTTGAGTTCGTCCAAGTACTGCAGCTCATCCATGGCATTGGAGCATTCTCACAAGTACAGTGCGAAAGCTTGGAGATTTTTTACATCCTCAGACTTGATGTTTGGCCATACCATAATTTTGTCCATGTAGGCTGCTGTTATTTTTGAAGGATTTCCAAAGTGTTCCCTTAGTAGGCGTTTTGCTGTAGCATAGCCTCTCTCTGTAGGCATATAGAGGCAACTGCGCACCAACTCTCTGGGCTGTCCTTTGGTAAACTGCTCCAGATAATACAAGCAGTCACCACGATCATTGCTACTTTCCCCAAAACCCAACAATTAAAAAGTTATTCAGGAGCGCTCCGTATCTTCCATTGTGTACGCGTGTTTGTCAACATGTGTGCGATGACAGCCTGTGCGCTACCTGTCAGTACAACACCCAATCAAATTACAGCCAATCAAATTACACCCGCGTTGTTTTCGTCACACAGCATTCATCCAATCAAATTGCAGGAAAACCAACAAAGAAGAGCTTTCAAACAACAGAAGAATAAGT
The DNA here is from genome assembly GCF_033978795.1 of Nerophis ophidion. Taxonomy (NCBI): domain Eukaryota; kingdom Metazoa; phylum Chordata; class Actinopteri; order Syngnathiformes; family Syngnathidae; genus Nerophis; species Nerophis ophidion. Next base: position 77,277,500 of record NC_084614.1, read on the forward strand.
GAATAAAATTATGCCATAAAGTGTTTCGTTCGGGTATTAAAAGTACGACTTGGTCAACAAAACAGGAATCGCCGTATGCAAAACATGCGGTTGGAAGATTACAGACGGAGACGCAACAACTTCCAACTTCGTTCGACATTTGAAGTTGCACAAAGAAGGGTACGTTTTGAATGTAAGCTAACGTTTATTGGCTGAGTAACGTAACTTTTATTCGTTGTGTAGTTAAATGAGTGAGGCTGTGAACTCACTGCTAACGTTAGAACCATAGACATCTTATAAGTAGACACAGCATCGAGCGCTACTGCCTATTGCCGCTGACGTGACGCGCGGCCGCCATCTTGGAGTGGTGATCCGCTCCACTCAGGGCAATTCCTTTGGCAGGAGCAATGAATTGTCAGCACATTTAATTCATATTAACTCACTGAATACCACTGATACTCACGCGCTTTTTTTGTCATACGTGTAACTATGATAAAAGACACATGTCTTGGCATGTTCATAATTTGCTTAACAGTAATAGAATATTCTTATATGCTATAAGTGACCAGACGTCGGAGATCAAAACTGGGAATATAATCCCAGAGAAGGGGAAAAAAACAGTCAGCTATTTTTAAGTTAAAGAAACAATATGATTAGGTTATATATACATGCATGTATATATTACATAAACAATGTATGAATACATTAGATATCTATATATCTTACGGACCTATAGACCAGTGGTTCTCAAATGGGGGTACTTGAAGGTATGCCAAGGGGTACATGATATTTTTTTAAATATTCTAAAAATAGCAACAATTCAAAATCCTTTATAAATATATTTACTGAATAATACTTCAACAAAATATGAATGTAAATTCATAAACTGTGAAAAGAAATGCAACAATGCAATATTCAGTGTTGACAGCTAGATTTTTTGTGGACATGTTCCATAAATATTGATGTTAAAGTTTTTTTTTTGTGAAGAAATGTTTAGAATGAAGTTGATGAATCCAGATGGATCTCTATTACAATCCCCAAAGAGGGCACTTTAAGTTGATTACTTTTATGTGTAGAAATCTTTATTTAAAATTGAATCACTTGTTTATTTTTCAACAAGTTTTTAGTTAATTTTACATCTTTTTTTTTCAAATAGTTCTAGAAAGACCACTACAAATGAGCAATATTTTGCACTGTTATACAATTTAATAAATCAGAAACTGATGACATAGTGCTGTATTTTACTTCTTTATCTCTTTTTTCAACCAAAAATGCTTTGCTCTGATTAGGGGGTACTTGAATTAAAAAAAATGTTCACAGGGGGTACAAGTGTCTTCCAAATACTTAAACATATATAAACACCTGAAAGTCTTTATTTCAGCTAAAACCACCAATCTGTTTCACTGGATTCAGAATAAAACAATTCTGTCTTACTCAACAAAGTTAGTATTTGAATATTGTTACTTGAAGACTTATCTGTGGTTACAATAAAATGAGAATGCATCATAATCAGTGGCGGCTGGTGAATTTTGTTTTAGTTGGGCCTGAAAGTTTGTAAACCACATACCTGTAGTGGGGTCATCCTCCCCCAGAAGATTTCTTTGTGATTTTCACATACAAATATTGTAGTTCTTTGCTCCTGCTTAACTCTGAGGTAATATTATTTTCACAAAATACAACCAATAGTATGTTAATGTAAATTCTTACTTGTGAAAAGTAATCCTCCAATTCCTATTTTCAACAGTCCGCTCAATTGAGCAGGAAAACGCTGAATACCAGCCCAACATCTTTTTTTTCTACCTGTCAAATGTTAGTTTAGGCTGTTTGCCGGCTCCTCATCACCACTTCAAGATGGCGGCCAAATTGCTTGCGTCACAGCAGCCAATTCTGCGTCTACTTATAAGATGTCTATGGTTATAACGTCATTGCAAACACGGCAATCTGTTGCGTCCACTGCAGATGTTACCTTATTCATACTTATTGTCAAGTGATTTTTTTTAAGCAGGGTTGCATGAGGTACCTACACATAACGTTACGTTAATGAATGTATCACACACAGTAACGTAATATTAGACGGCGGTCAGCAGCACCGCGTATTTTAGCCACCTACAAAAAGAAAAACATAGTCAAATAAAGGTCAGTTAAAATGTATACTATATTAAGAATATGTGTACATATTGCATAGGGCCCTGACATCTAACAAGTACAGCACTGTTCATTGTTATGTTCATGTATTTGTGGTTTTTCATGTGTACACAGACATAAACACATACAGTATGAGATGAGATCAATGAGATAAGGTGACAACATGACATAAACTGCTGATGAACTAGTTACAATGCAATATTCCATGGAAATACAATGTTAACACTTTTGTGCAAATAAGTACAGTTGCACTTGTTTTTTCAGATGTGTTTGTACTGTAAAGGAATGAGTTAAATGTTTAGAATAACTGGTTAATAGTGCTATTATGAAGTGCAATGTCAGCACTGTTTTTTTTAATAATAAATACATACAGCGTTTTAAAAGCATACACAATCTGTGTACATATATTAGTCTGTGGTTAAAAAGACTTGAAATGACTCGAAACCCAAAATGCAGGACTTGGGACTAGACTTGAGACTTTCCAGTATTGACTTTGGACTTGACTCGGACTTGCCTGTCTTGACTCGGGACTTGACTCGAGACTTGAGGGCAAAGACTTGAGACTTACTTGTGACTTGCAAAAAAATGACTTGGTCCCACCTCTGGTAACGGGACACGCATCTGCCTCGCATGGGTTCGATTCCCGGCCAGGGTTGCATCAGGAAGTTTCATCCTGAGTAAAAAAGTCAGCAGAAAGCCTTCATGAGATGGACTCGCTGTGGCCAAAGTGCTGAACGTGGGGGAAAAGTGTGAGGCAGACGCTTCTGCTGGCAGAATATCAAAGAAAGTGAAAGTAAAAGTAGACACGGTAAAGCCAAACATTGAACTCGATGGTGATCATTTTTATTTTTATTTTGTCGTACCTGTCAAAGGTGAACACACTTATCCACGTAGGTGAGTAGTAACGAGTTACATTTACTTAGATAAGAAACACAACTTTTACTTTACTATATAACATTTTATTACCATCGTTACATTCATTTATATCAGGGGTCACCAACCTTTTTGAAACCAAGAGCTACTTCTTGGGTACTGATTAATGCGAAGGGCTACCAGTTTGATACACACTTAAATAAATTGCCAGAAATAACCAATTTGCTCAATCTACCTTTAATAAATAAATCTATATGTATAAAAAAAATGGGTATTTCTGTCTGTCATTCCGTCATAGCTTGTTACAGCTTCAATCAACTGATAAAAAACAAAAACATGAAAATGCAAAATATGGTGATAAACAGCTATCCTTGACACGCAAAAACTGTTTTAATGTGTAAAAAAACTCAAGTGAATCAAGCTTTGTTCAAACCTGTTTAGCTGATGTTGCATCATGCTTATTCTCTTTTCGCTGTCTCTTGCGAGGGATCTCATCCATGGTAAGAGTTCCGCTTGAGTTGAAGCTAGAGTCAGAGATCTCAGATGCAGAGGACAAGGACAGGTCTGAAAATTCTAAAGGAATAAAAGAAAAAAACATTTGATCATTTTATTCAGTACTGTACAGAGTGCCTGATAATACATGATGTTATATCTCACCCTGGCTTGAGAATATTGTCAGCACCACATTGCCTTGTCCAACCAGGTCGCTGAATATTTCCGCATCAACTTCTGTCCCTGTTGCATCTTTGTACATAATGCTTGCATCGGGTGGCAGGCAAAATCTCTCAATGACTGGAAAACAGTATGAGAAAATTGTGATTTATGTGCTTTATGTGCAGTTTCATTTGTCTCACAGCAAATGACTGTTCTAGTTAGATGGAGTCATCCACTGGTGATTTTTTCCCTCAAGTAACCCTGACACTTCTTAAGTCCAAATTTAAAAGTTAAGTATTGGCTTTTCTCAGTTAACTGTTCTTGTGTATAAAATGCTTTACATTCTAGGTGGCACACATGTTGAGTAAATTATCCCCATTTATAAAGGAAACTGCTTCAGGCATGTAAAGACACCAGAGTATACAACATGAGGTTTTTAAAGAAACTGGGTCTATTTTTAAACAGTTTTTAAGGTAAGATTAAGTAAATTGAAACACTTTTTTCATGGAATTGGAGAAAGTCAAACTGTCCCTCAACGTCATCCAGCTTCACATACTTCTGCTGTTGGTTGTACTTCACCTGGACCAGCATCTTCACTGAGACATGCAAAACATATATTAAAGAAAGTCAATATTTAAAGAAAGAACAGTTTAGAGGTCAATGTGTCACAGTAAAGGATAAGATTTGTTAATATTTTGCAGGGGCCTCTATCAATAATTTTCTTTTTCATTCCTAAATGATTGCTTTATAATATATATATATATATATATATATATATATATATGTGTGTGTCTATATTTATGTATACATGAGACAGAGAGAGGGAGAGAATTTTGAAAGGGATCACAATTGAATATTGTAATTAAAACTAAATGTTAGAGCAGTAACAGTAATTTCTACAACAGAAAAGTCACAATATACTCTGAACAATATCTCACTGGAAACAAGTCATTTTAATCATATTCCTGTAGTCACAATATTGAATAATTTCAAAATAGGATTAAAAACACAGCAAAAAAGAAAAAAAAACATTAGTTATTCTTCCTGTCCTATCTCTTTCCTCCTTTCTCAGCTGTTTATGTGGCAGTGAGGGCTGGTTGGCTCTGCCAGCAGAAACTTTTAACACAATCATTTCAGTGGCGAGTTATGGTTAGCAGAAAGTATAAGGACAACAACTGCTAGATTGTTTGCTACAGTTTAAAGATGAGCCAGCATGCTGTGTCAGAGGATAAATGAGAGATGGAGGAGCAAACGGATTAAAAAGTATTTCACATGTTTACGCAGGTTTTACAGATGTTTATACTCGGAGGTTTTTCTTCACATACAGTACTTACAGTTAGATGTTGTCAAACTGATGTTACAGTTACTGTCATTTCACGGGATCCACCGTAACCTCTGCTCTGCTGCTCACTGACGTGCGTGTGTTTCTGTGCCCCTGAGAACAGAGGAGAGGCTGCAGCTATATTAATTTGTACCTAATCAAGCAAAAAAAACTAACAATCAGTTCTTACATTTATATATTCCTAGGTCAAGACAGTTTCAGATGCTTGTAAAGGCCCTGGTATGAATTAAATACTAAATTAAATTAAATCTCATTTAATGTTTAATACAATGTGTCCATGACCCAGTGAATACCCTGATAATAAATAACACCAAAACTTGAAGAGTAGTGTAACAAACAGTTCAGGGTGTCCCTCCAGTGTTGCCGTAAGGCTGTGACGTAAGAGGTCTATATAAAGGCGGGTTGTTGAAGAAGGTGATAGATGGGTATGGAGATAGGTGTAAAGAAGGGGACAATAAAGTGGTGGAGACCGGACCTGCTCTCATGACTCCCTTTTATTATTTTATTTTATCAGCACCCAAATTATGCGAACCCAGGACACTCGGCTACATTGGTGGCAGCGGTGGGATTATTTTAACTGCTGTGTTGAAAAAAAAGAAGAAGAAAGTTTTACACGGGACACGTGAGTTTCGAGTTAGCTGCTAAGCTTCCCGGCCATTTTGCGGACACGTGGTGTGGTGACCACGACTCTTTTTAAGCCCGGAGGCGCTGTTTGACGGACACTCACACGGCATGGATGTCGAAAGTGGACTTTTTTTTTTTGTGTAACCGCTCCTTTCACCGACGGAGGGAGCCGACTGCAACCAGGAGCTGGTGAGGATTTTCGGATCCTCCCAACTCGTCCCGTGGGAGACCGGGGGCAGCTTTTAAACAAAGACAATGGACCGGTTCGGGGCCAACCTGTCGGCGAGTGTGCGTGCTCCGGGAGAGAGCGTGGAGGTGTTTGCTGCGGGCGTGGCCCGGCTGGTTGCAGAGGCGTTCCCGCGGTCTTGCTGCTGGCCCTTCGCGCTGAGAGACCGCCGACGGTGGCGTGAGAAGTACAGAGCGTGTCGGACCCGTCGGTGCCCTTAACGTCCCCGTGGGCGGGTCCCAGGTTTGTCGGCCCACCCGGAGGGTGGTCATGGACGTTCTGGATGTGGCCCCGAGGTTCCCATGGGGGCCGTGAGGGCCCCAGGGTGTTTCCCCTTCAATTAGACTCTGTATGTTGCTTGAAAAAAAAAGGACGTGCACCACTGCCTATAACCCCAAGTTGGATGGCATGATGGAGCGTCATAAACGAACTATCTCACAAACGGACTATCTTGCAGGGGGTCACTGGAGCGACCTCCTGCGTACAATCGGACTATCTCGCAGGGGGTGACAGGGGTAACCTCCTGCGTACAATCGGACCATCTCGCTGGGGGCGACCTCCTCCACATAATTGAACTATCTTACAAATGGGGCGATTGGAGTGACATCCTTCGCATCTGGGAGTTTTTGCATGTTTTGAGGGGCCAGTGTGTTAGCCTATGCAATACGGTGTAAAAAAATATATTGTTGATTTATTGTGAATTTTGAATTTTTTTTTTCTTTTCTCTGTTCTATTTCCCCTTGTTTGTTACCTATTTTGTTTGTGATGAAACGGGGAGGTTTCTAATTGAGGGGGGGACGTATGTAACAAACAGTTCAGGGTGTCCCTCCAGTGTTGCCGTAAGGCTGTGACGAGGTCTATATAAAGGCGGGTTGTTGAAGAAGGTGATAGATGGGTATGGAGATAGGTGTAAAGAAGGGGACAATAAAGTGGTGGAGACCGGACCTGCTCTCACGACTCCCTTTTATTATTTTATTTTATCAGTACCCAAATTATGCGAACCCAGGACACTCGGCTACAGTAGCAATAAATGAACCAGTAACTACTGAGCTTATCCCTCCGCAGACAAAATTGGACAAGAGAAACATGTCTCCACAGGTTTTTGCAGTTTTTTGAAGTTTAGAGTGTGAGGGACAAAATAACAAAAGCCCCCACAACTGTTAGTTCCAGCCTTAAATAAGATTTTGTACAGTAAAAACTTTGTTTATCATGGCTTTGAGGAAGTGACTTACTGTCATTTTTAAAGTTGAAGTGACTTGCTACTACTGTCTGCTAGCTTAGAAATGCAAGCTAATAGCATGACCGATTTTGTTGCTCAGAACTGGTGACAAAAAAAGCTTAGTTGCTAAAACACATATTCTCCATACATGTTTTATTGTACATGCTACATTTCACAGCATTAATTTGCAGCTGTTTCAGTACATTTGATTAAATTGCACTTACCTTGTGGAACTGCACGAGAGAAGCGAAATGGTTCCTATTGTCTCTTTTCCCTCCAACTGAAGTGAAATGCAGGGCGGGGCTTAATTGCATCTCAGCAGAGTTAAACTAACTCATGAGTGATCAACTCTGTCAAATAACTCCCCATAGCAAAAATTTGCTTGCTCATCTGTTGCTTAATCTCGTATCTTGAGAACATTTTGAGCTTCTCATATCTGTCTAATTCTGTGATCAATTGTTTCTCTTTTATTGCTCCTAAGGGACCCTTAGGAGCAATAAATAAGCTAAAAAGAGACAAGACATCACTGAGACAAAGGAGGTTGAGTTGAGACAACCCTTTGAGCAATATTTGAGAAGTGGGATACACTGACGAGAGCTCATATATGTATGCCGTTGATCTCAATTATGTCTCATTTATTTTGAAGGATAATAAAAAGAGAAAGAAACGAGATGTATGAGCAATAAAAGAGATCTTATGTATGTCTTTTTCATGTCTTGATTATTTCTCTTAAATTTATTATCATATCTCAAATTTGAGAATCATGAGAACAAATTGAGAGTGCAATTAAAATATTCATCTGACTTAATTAGAAATAACACTAAACAAATACTCAAATATTGAAAGGTGTATCACTTTATTTGGCTACACAAAAATACAAAATATAATATAAAAATAGATTAAATACAAAAATGTAAATGTAGTTAATTAGTACATACATAATGTACATATTGACATTCACAATACTTAAAACAGAAAACAATATACAAAAAATAAAACAAATACAAAAATAAATGAATTTGACCTTGAGTACTCACTTTGCTATTGTGAAAAAGTCAGGTGTAGCTTTTTAACTCCTTGTTGAGCAAACCATGTACCTTAGTTAAAAAAACACTTGACTTCATCTCAGTAAGAGGGTGAGTAAATGACAAAATTTCCATTTTTGAAATATTCCAAGTAAAAACTGAAATACATTTATAAAATTGTAACTGTGCTGTGTGGAACTGGTCTACATACAAAAAATAATCACACATTGAAAACCAGGGATACTTAACATTTTTACCTTGGGGCACGACCAACTTTTCCACAAGAGGAGTCTGGGACCAACTGAAATATAAACACTGAATTAGTCATCTTACACTAAAGTGTAAGACAACCGAGTACCATTGCTGCCCATATGGACGGACAACAGCTAAGAAACAGATATTTATTGGCGGCTTCCAAGGGGTACTCGCAGCCAAACAGTGGGCCCCAGCCCTATGATTAAGAAACACTGTTGTAAACAATAGAACAGCCTCCTGCGATAACAATATAACATTTGGTACACACATGATCATTGAAATATTTTGAAATTGGTTACAAAAGCTACTAATATACCTGATTATGTAAGCAGCAACATACTGCGTAATTTCCGGTTTGCATTATTTTTTTATTTGGAAAAAACTTTGCACTGTGAAAGGATATTAGCTGCTAGCTTGTTAGTGAGGTTGCATCCATCCATCCATCCATCCATCCATTTCCTACCGCTTATTCCCTTTTGGGGTCGCGGGGGGCGCTGGCATCAGTGCCAAATTTGCTTGGCACAGCACACCTCAATATGCATTATCACAGAATAACATGGTACTAAAAGCTACATCATAAGGCAATTTTTTACAATATATACTACGCAAACCTAGACCAAAATATTTAACATGTTTACCAAGGAAACATCCTACCATAGAATGAACTTGACAGGTACAAGGGCGTACTTAAAACCGTCTCTGGCCCGACATTTGTTTACCAAAGCTTTCTTGAGCTTGGCCTCCTCAATATGGTCCCAATCAGGAAGGGTACCGCATCTCAGGACATACGCTGCAAGGCAAGAACATAATAATCAGCCATTCGTAATTTTGTCCCACATCAGTTTCTACAGGTATCAAATCTATGCAATGCAATGCAATAACAATAATAATGCAAATTCAAATGTAATGCTTTTTAATGCCATTTTTTGGTACTATAAAAAATGTAATGCCCATGTGCGACTGCATAGTTTTTTTTTTTATATAGTCAAAAGCTTACAATTATCTATCTGTATACACACAGTTGCAAGCATTAGACAAGTTAATTAGTTGAAAAGTTTACATTAACTGTTACTATCTAGTGTATTAGAATTGGCTTACAAAGCTGTTTAATTGGAGAATGTATTTTTATTTATTTATTTTTGTGGAGTAGCATCTGGTGTTTTGACCGTAGACAATCGCTAATTAAAAGGTTCTGACTATCAAAAATATTAAAGGAGAACTGCACTCAAACCCTCTAAACAAACATCCCATTCTGCATCAGATGATCAATATAATATACCCATTAGCCATTTATTTAGTTGTGTCTGTTTGAAACATGCTGTAAGTATATATATATATTCTCTGAAAATATGATTTATAATAGCCACAAACTGGAGGATACCATTTTTAATCAGGATACAATTTGTTTTAAATAGTTAAAAGGTTTTATGGAATAATAAATGAACATCAGACCAGGATTGCAAATTATGCATGTGTTTGGAAATGGATGATCTATTTAAACATTTTAGAAAAATACAGAACAATATTGGTAAAAATGCCAATAAGATGCATTTGAAAAAAAGCTATGGCAATTAAACATTTTGAATTTATTGTATTTTACACCTTCTCTGTTTAAAATGTTTACAGTAAATAGCAAGTATGTATCAAGTGTCCGGCAGCTGAAGAAACTTGTATTCATTTATTGTGGGAATGTCAGAAAATAAAAGAGTTGTGGTCTGCTGTGAAAATTGCCTCGCTAGCGTAGATCACTTGCGTCACAACAGTTGCTAATGTTAGGCAAGTTAGCTCATATGTGTTGAAGTGCAGATGATTGAAATAAACGACTCAGTGTATTAAAAAAGCTCAGCTTTTCCATTATCCTGACATGGTGTCACAGTTAAGGACTACACGCCTACAGTGACCAAAGAATGGAAAAGTTTAGGCCCCCAGAGCAGTTTCATTTTGCTTTATTGAAGCAGTGCTTTTGTCGTGTTCCCACCTTACAATACCTCTTGTATGCAGTTTGACAGCCGCAGTTAAAAAAAGAAACACACAGGAAGACTAACAATTTCGATGACCGTAACCTTCTTAAGTTAATTTTCATTTACCGTTTGACATATTGACTGTCCGCCATGTCCTACAATCGTATTAAATTTTTTAAATGCCTCTGGGCAAAGCATTTAATGCTTTTTATTGCCGTTTAAAGCCTTCATTTACGCAAAATCATTAATACACACAACCACACTTCAAGTTGATGGACATAACACTATATTGCTCATCATAACGCTAGTTTTTAGTCAATCACAAATTGTAATTATGTAACATTGAGTTATACTTCCAGTGTGCTGTAATCGATAAGGGATCAACATTTCTCATATTGAACTTCTATTTAATTATTGTTACCCAATTTTGGCATGAAAACACCCTCAGTTTGGGAAAACTTACTTAGGATTCCTTCAACTTTTTTCCGGTCAAGGATGCGCTTTCGTGTTCCTGCAGGTTTGTTTTCAGGGCGACCAAAAGGGACACTCCTCTACTGTAAAAAAGAGGTCAAAAAGTGCGTGGAATAAACGCATACATTTGGGCTTTGAAGCATGTCTCATGGCAGCAAGGCGGAACGATGATATGAATACGCCGCTCTCAGGAAAGAGCTCTTGCTGGTCCGATTAATGAGGGCCGTCGGTGTATTTGTCTCCAACGAGGTCGCAGGGAGTTTGAAGTACTCTGACTTGGCCCGGATCTGAAAGGGAAAAAATAGCACAAACAATACCAGAATGAGAAAATAATGTGTTCAAGGCCCAATCACAAGTTTAAGTAAACAAAACAATTACATCATGAATGAATTAGCATTGGGTACTTACCTATTTTCAAGAGGACTTCTTTGATTCGTTGCTTTTCTCGCCGGATTTTTTCCAACTCCTCCCTACATCCATCACATGGCGTCCATGATTTTTCTGCCTGTGGTTGATAACAGATAGTGTCCTCAACAGATGGGTTGAGTGCATCTCTCCTGTCTGGTGCCAGGAAAGCTGCGTTTTTATTCTCAGGTGGATTCACCCGGCTAGGTGGCAAGCTATTGTGTACGCCGGGTGAAGGACCAGAGGTGTTGTGGACATTTGGTGATGGGCCAACGGTGTTGAAGTCGTGTGGGGATAGGCGGGGTGTACAGCCTCCAGAGTGATCAACCTTCGGTGGTGAGGCCATTGGTTGATGGGCAGGATGCATGGTCTTCGTAGGGAAATGGACCTTTTATGTTGAGACCATATGGCAGGGGTGTCCAAACTTTTTCCACTGAGGGCCGCACACTGAAAAATCAAAGCAAGCGGGGGCCATTTTCATATTTTAAAAACCAATACAATAAATGTATAAAAAAATATACAGTTAGGCCTCCACTTAGTTATGATCCCGGGACCCCAAAGGGTTTTGGTCAAAAAAAATATTAAAAATGTGTCATTATTCAGTATTATTATCATTATTCATGTTTTAAATCTCTAGATCAACATTAGGAAAAAAAAAATGGAAAAAACACAAAATATGCAATATTTTCATCCAATAACTTTTTGGGGTGGAATTTTTGAGATTATATAATAATTGGAGCCTTAATTTTGGATATTTAATCATTATTTTTTTTTGGAGGAATGACACTTAAAAACAAATCACACTAAAATAATTGGGGATCCCAAAGTGTCCTACTCGTTAAAGTGTTAAAAAATAAATAATACATTTTTTTTACTGTTTACTTTTAGCCCAATAATCTCGAGATCAACCTCAGATATATCCGTCAATTTTAGAACTTTTATTGTTGTTTAATTTTTTTGGTTTGTTTGTTTTAGGCCCTTCTTTAAAAAAAAAAAAACAGCTCAGTTTTTTATATGGCAAAACACAAAATATGCAACATTTTCCCCAAAAAATATCTTAAAGTAGAATATTTAACGTGACGTAATTGAAGTTTTGAATAGGTCAATAATTCAAAATGACATTGATTTTGATTCATTATTTTTTAAAGAAAGAAACAGCCTGCATGGCATCTTTGTGTTATTAAAGCATAGCAACATTTTCTTGTTACATTTCACCTGTTTGCGCTTTTTATCACTTTTTATTTTTTTCAGTTGTATTTTTAAAATGTGCCGTTAAAGAATGACCTGGGGGCCCCAAATGGCCCCCGGGCCGCACTTTGGACACCCCTGTCATATGGTGATAGGCTAGATATATGGCCTCCGTAAGGAAATTGACAATTGATGTGGAGGTCATACAGTGATGGGATGGCTGTATTGCCGCTGTAGGGTGATGGACCAATGGTTCCCTCTCTGGTAAACCTATCGTGATATTTCATTGAACAATAGATTACAATTGTATAAACCCAATTTGTCCATATATGTATATACAACATCAAAAGAGATGAGAAATACTGAACTACAAAAAAATTACTGAAATGACCTACAGTATATTTTAACCTGCAGCGGCCAAAGTGGACCTTAGTCTATGTGCAGTGAGGAGAACAAGTATTTAATAGACTGGCGGTTCTGTAAAATCTAAAACAAAATAAAAAATTACACATTTTATTATTTTCAAGTAACTTGCATTTTTTTTTCTCCACGGAATTGATCACCTAGTAACCTCTACTTCTCTGAAGTATCAAATATAAATTTCATGCAATAAGATGCAAATTAATTACTTTTAAAAAATTCATACAATGTGATTTTACGGATTTTTGTTTTGGATTCTATCACTTACAATTGAAGTGTGCCTATAATGATATTACTAAAAATAATAATATAAGTAACAGACATCGAACTACAAAATCACCAATGTATAAATGATTTGTTCTCCTCATTCTATGATGGACAGTACCAATAATTAAAATAAATGTACCATGACCAAAATTGACTATATCTATAATCATTCTGTACAGTACTCCTTAACAAAAACATTTCACATCAAAGACAAAGGAACTGGACCAGTACTGAAGATGAAATCATCTTGACTGCAAGGAAATAGACAACTCACTTAGTCAACAATAACAAATAACAGATTTTTTTAATAGTAAGTGATACATAACATTGACTATCACGAAAAAGTTATTACTTTATATATCTCAGGATTATTTATGAAATGTACAATTAAGTATAAACTGTCAAACCAGTACTTATATTTGGTTTAAATATGTTTTTTTTTTAAACTATTGCTTATTGAGATTTCTGCCCTACCTCCTTTCTCCACAAAGGAAGCACAGGCATGTGAGCACCCTTTGACAAAAGAGGAGGAAAATTCACAAAAAAGAGGAACATTTCCATCCGCATGTAGGGCTCCGACAAAAGCCCATGAAAATATTTTTTAAGAATCAATACTACATAGCACTGGGCCAATAAAACAATAATTATACATCGCAATACACATAATCATATCAATATTAAATGCTTTCGATAAAATATTCGAGCCAGCATGATTCGCTGCATGAGGTCACTCGCGCTTTGGGAACCCAGTAAACAGAAAACAGGAAGTGTCACTGAGCAATGGAAGTGACATGCTACAACAGACAATCAGTTAACAGTATTTACTGAGCAATGGAAGGGACACGCCAACAGCCAATCATGTAACAGTATCAACAACAAGTAAGCTAGCTCGATGATGATAATTATGCTAACTAGCAAGCCAAGCTTGTTTTGGTGTCCCTGTCCTGAAATTCAGTGCGGTGTTTAGGCAAGAGCAGCAGCAAGTACCAGCGGCCAAGGAGAGCGTTCCACAAATTTTGTTTGGATCCTATTTTTTGGATATTGTTTACTTAATTCATCCATGGAATTTTTGTTATTGTTGAACGCTCCGATCGGACAGGTTTTTACTGGACACATTTCCGATGAGTGTTGCTCTGAGAACCTACAAGTGTTTAGTTAATACTTGATTGCTGATAAGAAGTTAGCTCCGGATTTTTTGACACTCATCCTTGAACTCCCATCTTTAAACTACTTTTATTTATATTTCTCATATTCTTATTTATATTTAATTGAAAAAACAAAACAAACGGAATTTATATTTTGACGTGAAACTGAATGTTTAAAAACTGTTAAGAAAGTACATATTGTGTAAATTTTTCTCAATAAAACTTGTTTATAAGACTTCAGTGTGTGTTCAAGTACTTCTTGAGCACATTCATCAATACTGTGATAACAATTGTAACCATGACATGAAATGTTCATTTTGTTACTCCCTAGTTTTGACACATGAGATTGTAGAGTGGATATTTACACTCTAGGAACGTTTTGACCATAACTAAAAAGTAATAAAATGATGGCAACAAATTGTTTTCAGGGTCCACAAGTTCAGAACTTTTAATCCTGAAATCAGAGTGGATACAGATGTTGGGTTTTGGGCAACTTAATACATCAAATATTTGTATTTGTCATTAACATACTATTTACTGAAACAATGATTTGATGGCAAATAAAATAATGTTTAAATTAATGCTGTTTTTTTTGGTTTTGAAATTCACTAAATTTGCTAAAGATTAAACGTTTTGAACTTGTAGACCCATAGGCATGAGGTAATAAATGTCAAGCTTACCCATAGGCAGTGTTGCCGCCTGTTACAAGTCCCCCGTCACTTGATAGATTCAGCGCTGTAATATTATCATGTTCAGACAGTGGTTTCTGATCTACTGTAATGGTTTCAGACCCTGATGTTGAGTGTGATGGCTCACTGGCTTCCAACATATTTAAAAATAACTCCTGTGGAGTTTGGCAGCCTTTTGGTGACTGAGTCTGATCTTTTCCTAAAATATGTTCAACAGTTGCCCTATAAAATTTACTATCTGACCACTTTGCTAAAACAGAATCTCCTGTTTTAAGATCTAAGATCTGCACAGGAGCCATCTCTTGGCAAAATGTCTGCTCCTGTAAAGATTTTGCCGGTATAACCGTCCTCCCATCTGACGAATGCCAAACAATCTGAAAGAGAGAGTGCAAAAGAGAAAGTGTTTAAAATTGTTTATTTGAGTATAAAAAATTGGACTGGTATTTGTCATCTCATTTGGACATCAATGTTATGATTATTCCCTCTCCCCATCCCTATTTGCATTTTAAAGCAGATGCAGTAGGAAGAGCTTGCCCATCGCTGTCTTAGAGGTGTGTGGCCTCATTACAATTAGGGTATTGTTACCTAACTGCTTTGGGGCGACTTTCTCAAGGTGGTATTTTCAGCTGTTCTTTAAATACTACACAAATTAATAAAGTCATTTTTCCAGTTTGTTAGCTACATGTACTGCAATTTGGCTTAACCGTAGTCCGCTTTGCCACACATACATAGAAACTTACCAGATTGCTTAATTGGGGGAGGAGAATTATGCAGGTCCTTCATTTTCTTTGTGGGAACTCTTAACCACTTTCTTGTAGTCGTTTCCTTTTGGTCCAAGCTGTAAATGAAAAAATTAATTTTGGATCATAAACTGAGGATGGGTTGATTGGCAACACTAAATTGACGCGTGTGTGAATGTTGTCTGTCGATCTAAGTTGACTTGTTCATGGTGTACCCCGCCTTTCGCCCGAGCGGAACTGGGATAGGACATAGCACCCCCACGATACGAAAGGGAAAAGCAGTAGAAAATATATGGATGGAACTATAATATAAATGGAAATTATTTACATATATGGGGTCACTCCATATGGATGTTAACTTTTAGGGTGAATCATATTTAACTTCTGTTAAAAACAAGTAAACAAAATGATATTTTATGATCGTTCTGGCTATAGTAAAAAAAAAATCTTAACCCAGACAGTTTAATTCTTATTTTAATTCATATCTATTTTGAGGTGCGGTGGGCTTGATGGCACCTTTTTATAATGGGGTACATTTTAGGAAAGTTATAGTATTTTTAACAAAAAGGTCATGAATATAATCTCGAGCCCCAATGACTTTGTATTGAAGAGGTTGACCATAATTAGTGCATTTTGACCAGGTTAAAACAATAATAAGTTTTTAAACATGTATCACAGGAAAACTATTCTTATATCATGTTGCTAGTCTTAAAAAGACCTGACTGATAATACCGAATTCATTTAATGAATGTTTAACATTTTACACACATACCTACTTTATTTTCCTAAATATATGCAGTTTATACAATCGATAGCATGATACAAAACATACTGTGCCTCTGCCAGCGAGTAAGCAAATATACTGCTGCTTTCAAAATGGCGGGGCAAATTAGTGAATCATTTAATACTTTTGGATGTAATCTCTTATTTATTGCAAATAGCCAGCCTTACCGATAAAATTCAACCCGGACCTCCTTTGTCGAGTGTCACTTTATCTACAACAGTATTATAAAAAACATTTTTAAGTTAAGCTCCCCAAATTAATATGCACTGTAGAATCCAATTGTGAAGGTCATTATGTATGCTAACATTACTTGTTGGGCAGACGCCATTATGGTTACCGCAGCCTCCTAAAGGACCGCTCCGTTGTCACAACAGTTAAATATTTTCATTTCACAACAGTTAAATATTTTCATTTCACAACATTACATGGTTGACCAACTAAAAAATATTAGCATACTTACCTCTCCAAGTCTCATGTCGCAAGCGTTGCGACTGTCGTTTCCAAAAACTTTCCCGCTTCTTCTTCTCTTTCTTCTTCGCTTTCTTCTTCTTCCTCGTTTTAGTTTAAGGTAGGCGCACAGACAACGTTCAAATGTTACGCCACCTACTGTTTCCCCGCCTCTTCTTCTTCTTCTGACGTTAACTGACGGCAAACCACGCGTCATGTCCGCCGCCGTCTGATAGAAAGCGTAAATTTTCTAAATTTCCTTCCTTTGAAAGTTACTCATAGCCAAAAATGGCTATTTTCAGATGGTCATATAAGGAGAAAATCAACTTTATCTAAATTCTGAGATGTGCATCTCAACGACACTCTCGCGAGATTTGGCACGGCGCCCCATGAATCTGTCCAATCATATTTGCTCTACCTGAAAAACACGCATGCGCATTTAGTGGGCGGATGTGACTTGAAGAAACAATTCGGCACTGAAGGAATAACAACTGCAAGATCTGGAACTTTACATTAAAACACTCTCTACCTCTAACAACAAAAAAGCTGTGAAAACGATGATGCTGTGTTCCAAATTTAAGTTGTTTGATGAATCTGAATAAGCCTACGGCTTTGCATTTTGTTTATTATTTATATATATATGTTTGTATTCTTTTTTTATTATTTTGAACTTACAACCCCCTGGCGCTGTTTTGTACTGTTTTCATAATGTTTTATAATGTTGTATATTGCTGTTTGTCTTACTGTTTGTAATTGTTGAAATTTATAAATAAACCTTTAAAAAAAAAAAATAAAAAAAATAACAACTGCAAGTAAGTAATACCATTTATTGTTTTTGTTTTGGTATTTAAATTACTTTAACATACACGAGTTAGTATTTATTAAACTACTGTAACGTCACTGATTTACGGAAATATAGCTATAAATGCCGCATTCAACCTTGCTAGAAGCTATGAAAGTTACCTCCAGCGAGGCATCTCAAGTGATAAACTACACTTCATACATCCCATAGTGAAATAGCAATGATAGAAGTAAATGTTCAAAGAACATTTGAAGTTGAACAATATAAATTACTGAACATACACTGCTTCGACATGATATAGAGTTTTACATTTACAAGAAGTTCCACTGTATATTCCAGCAACCTTTGTCTGTATTTACATAGTATTGGAGTGTCGAAATGACAAAATGAAAACCTGGAAAACGATGGAGAAGAACTGGTAAAGAAGTCGACTCAAATAAATGATCAAGAAGGACTGTAAAGCTGGTAAGTAGACTGGCATAGTTGTGGTGCATTAAACTGGCAGCAGATATATGATATTTTATTTTTCTTCCTGCAGTCATGTCGTCCTGCAACCACCTATGTGAAGACTGATGAGCAATGGCTAAGTAAGTTACATGTATATGCGTTTTCTTTGTTTAAATGGATTAGTTCTGATTGAGATTTACAGACCAGATAGAAGGATAAAAAGCTGTCCACAGTTTGTCAGGAACAAGCATGGAAATATTGCTTTCTTTTACCCTGATTACAGTAGTACGTATGAAGAATGAAACTTGAAATATAAGTAATCTCAGCATGTGTAATTAATGTTTTTTGAACCTTTCACCTTCAAGTTAAGGCTGGTAGGTAACATCAGGTCATGATTAGGGATGTAACAATATCAAAATTTCACGGTATGATATCCTCATAGTGTTAAAGCCACAATAAGATATTGTTACAAAAATGTCAAAGTCCAAAGACATGCACCTGGGGATAGGTTAATTGGCAACACTAAATGGTCCCTGGTGTGTGAATGTGAGTGTGAATGTTGTCTGTCTATCTGTGTTGGCCCTGCGATTAGGTGGGGACTTGTCCTGGGTGTACACCGCCTTCCGCCCGATTGTAGCTGAGATAGGCACCAGCGCCCCCCGCGACTCCAAAGGGAATAAGCGGTAGAAAATGGATAGATGGGTGGTGTTAAATGAAGTGGCAGGAATGTTTAGGATAAACAGACTTACTATAATTGAACACAAACATAATGTTCATATGTTGTAGTCATATTTATTATTATAAACAGGTATTTCAGGTGCAAAGGAATGGTGCAGAATTCCAGAATTTCAAGTAACACACAAAAACAAACAAAAAACAAAACTTTCAAATATGTGTCTTTAAACTGACATTAACAGTAAACTTGCAGTGTAACTAATGTAGAACAATAATGTTTCTTTAGCCAAGAAACTATACTGTGTTTGTCCGGTATGTTTTTTTTTAATATAACTTGGTATTATTGTGGGTTTGATTAAATTTTTAGCACATTCAACAATAATGCGATTATAATGCAAACAGTGATCATTTTGGTCACAGTAACGGTGATATGACATTTTGGTATTGTTACATCACTGCTGTTTAGTTTAGTATTTTTTTTACTTTTAACTTCCTAAGAAACTGTCATTTGCAATGGAAATGTTAGTATTAGTTTGTAAAATACTGATTCTTAAGAATTAACTAATAATTTGACTTTTAATCATAAATACCTCACAAATGGATATTGTCCCTTGCTTACGTCTTGGTTTCACATCAATGATATTTTCCAAATAATGGTTCTAAAATACAACTCATTCTAATATATTACTCATATTCCTTAACTTATTGTAGACATTGTGGTGTGAAGTGTCGGCAAATTTCTTATTTTGTGCATGTCCACATTTCCTTTGGTGAGGTGCAACAGCTCTGGGCCGACTTGGAAATGGTCTGGATGAACGTGGCAAGCTTTACCTTGTATTATGCAGACTTTATTTAAGGTTAAACAAGCACGACAGTTATAGGCACAGAAATATTTCACAGCAACAATTCCTCGGATCACCGAAGCACAAACATTCCCGTCACTCCTGCACACTTCCACTTTTTCACCCCTATATAATGTCCCCTGTTTGAACTTTGTTGTCCCACACTACGCGGGTTATCATGGGAGATCGAGTTTACTTCTCAGATGAGCCTACTTAATATTGTCAGAAAAAAACACACCCACTGGAGTTCTCGTTTGATAGCGTCACACATCACGGCATTATTGTGAGAATTTTGAAACCAATGTAACGTAATATTTACAATAATGTTGCATCCCTCGTCAAGATCCTTTCTCATAGGTTTGGTTTGATGCTGTGTGTTTACTAAATCTTAGTCTTTTGAGTTTTTTGGTTCCTCTTCTTTGTGTCAGGGGATAGCAGCAGAATAACACTGAAGGAGGCGGTGCCTCCTGAAGGATCCCAAAACACTGCTCTTCAAATGGAACACATCCAACCTTCAGGTGACCGTGCAGGATGTACCACTCTGGAACATCAAGCCTCTCCCTACCTGCCAGGTACACCCACCGTCTTCTGTGTCTGACTATTGTTTTGTTGTGAATTTTGTCACGAAGCAAATCCTGCTAAAATATGACAAACTTTTGAGTGTAAGAATGTGAGCGATATGCTGAGATGTTATACGTTCTGCCTTTTGACAAAATGTTATAAAAAACCTTTAATGATTTGTATTCTATTTTAATTTCAGCACATGAAAATATTTCTACTTCTGACTATCAAAGACAATGGAAAAACATTTTCCAGAACAGCCCTCACAGATCCTCCTGATGGCCTAACAACTAAACTACATGTCGATGCTGAGTATGATTCATCTCAATCATTTGAGGAAGCTCTCCCTGATATAGGGGATTGGATGTACAATGACGGACATACGTTTTATGAAGGATTTGAAGATAGTTTGAGTGAGGAGTGTGCAGAAGAGTCAAATTTCAAGGACACAACAGACAAACCAATACATGACAATGCATCAGAAGCCATGGCAGAGTGCCTTCTGATCATCATGGGTTATGTAAACTGTCATAAAGTCACTGATAAGGCCCTAAGCGATATGCTCAAAATGTTCAAGTTGCTTTATCCCGATAGTCTGAACACAGACTGCTTAAACAGTGTGCAGAAGTTCAAAAACTTTTTTTTATCCCACTCTGCATCATCGCTTATTATATTACATAAATCCTCCAGTAATTGTTTTGGGCCAATAGAAAGTAAACAAATAAAATGCCTGTTTTGTGGGACTAGTGTGTCAGAAGAAAGATTCTCATCCTTTTTTTTAAAGTATGTACAGATTGATTTCTTGTTTACCGTAGCACATTCATGTGCCAAATGGGCCCTCGTTCGTGAATTTAAACATGCAGGTTTTTCTTTGCTGCAAGATAGTGTAACATATGAGACATGCAGTTATGTTATTCCCCTATTGGAAACTTCTGCCAGTACAGTAGTATCCTTGGATGACATATTGGGTAAAGTTGTTTTCCTTGACTTCACATCTATGCTTGGCATTGTGTTTGCAGCTCATTTCCCCAATACACTTGAAAAGTTTTAGATAATTAAGAACTGAACTGGCCTAAGAAGCCACAAATCAATTTTTTGATCATTGTTATAAATGCTCTGAAAATACACACTGATGTGATGTTGCCGTGGATGCTGTAAAAGTCTGTAAATATGTACTGTATATGGAGTATCATTGTTGATTATGTTTTTGCATTGTGTGTAATATTTCAGTGGCCAATTTATTAAATTTACTTGTTTAATAAAACTACTGTCTTTTTTTAATGAATACATAGGCCTACTATGCTACTGTATTTTAATATTAGTCCTTATAATGGTGGTTGGAGAGCCAAATATCTTCTGAAGTGGTACCTTGTTAAAAGAGTTTGAGAACCACTGCTCTAGAAAGTTCACAAATGTTAAAAGCTCTTAAAAAGTGTCTTGTGATCATATCAGTATTGTTTGGGTTCAGTTTTAAATCTCACAATTGTATTCACTGAGTTACTGTACATGGCGTGCGGATAAGAAATCAACAAATTAAGTAGAAAATTATTTAAATAAACCATTTAGATTACAGACCATATATCCATATTGCCTGAATTAATTATTATCTCCAAATGTTAGCGTGAGATAAACTGGAGTATGATTGAGGTATAATTAAACTGTGTCAATTAAAATGCATTTTTGAAAATTATTTTTTCCAAGCCAGAAAACGGGTATATAACAACTCAAATAGTGAGCAGTGAGAGACAAAACCAAGTATATCTCTCACTCAGACATCATTGAGACGTATTGAAACCAATACTCATTGTCTTTTTGCCGAAATAGCAAAGAGACATCTGAGAACTCAAACAGTGAGTAGTGAGAAACAAAACCATGTGTATCTCTCACTGAGTCATTATTGAGACATATTGGAGACCAGCTCATTCATCTCTCATTTTGGTCTTTGTTGAAATCGGAAAAAGAGATAACTGTTAGACAACTTTGAGATCTCTCACAGTGCTCACTGCGAGCCTTATTTCTCAGGAGCTCCATTTGAGAAGAATGAGAAATCTACTTTGGTCTCGATTAGTGCTCTTTTATGTCTAGGAGATATATATAAGACATATATGAGATCTCATCTTCAATTTTGCTTTGCTATGGGCTAGCTCTAAGTTCATCAGGAGTACTGATGTTGTATAAAGCTGGGCCTGGATTTGGTTGCACATTGCCTGATAGCAGAAGTAAGAGCAATATAAAGATTTTCCGTTTCATATGGCAAGGTGACCTCATGACAACATTATTTGGCTTCACAATATCAAAATGAGTAATATCAGAAGGAGAAAACCATCTGTTTAGCACAGAAATACACCATAACTGAAGCTGGTTAGAAGTATTTAGCACTGACCCACATGTGGATATCAATAACCTTTGTGTAAATGCTGTAGTTTCAAAGGACCAGGTGATTGTTATTGCGTTTGGTAGAGTTAAAGGTTGGTGGAGCACCTGGTCAGGTACCCCACTACAATTGCAGAAAACAAGTCCAGGAAAAAGCATTAATATTAAATAGAGAGCTTTTGTCAAAGTCATTGTTAAATTGTTTTACTACCTACCCAGGTCCAATAATCAAAGTTCAGATGTCCAAGCTACAAGAGTTGGAAGACCAAGCTAAGGCTAGCAGAGGCCCAGCTTTAGTCAGTCTGAGGCTAAGATGGATCCAGGCCGTGGAAGACGGAAGGCCAAGATGAAGCCAGTCGACTCAGACTGTAGGTAGTGGAAGGCCAAGCTGAGACTAGTATAGATCCAGACTGTGGCAGATGGAAGGCCAAAATTTCAGCTAGCAAAACATCCCCCGGCTTCTGCAGGTCAGAGGCCTCCAGATTTCCAAATCCAACAAAAGCAGTCAGAAATACCACTTTTTGGAAGTAAGCCTTCATTCATCTATTGTTACGCTTAAAACTAGTGCAATTTACTTAAATCGGCTAAAAAAAGAGACTAAAACACATAGAAATTCAGACCACTTTGACAAGCAGACAAACAAAAGACAGTCCTGTCGGCCATCTTGGATTGGACATTCAACATTAACCCAATTTGGAAATCGGTCTGTAGTTATTTATATTTGTGGATTCACCTACTTTTGACGGAGGAAGAAGAAAGGCGGGTTTGCTGATTTTTGGAACGATTTTGCTTGAAAGACTCAGGTTAAAAAGGCATGAAAAAGAAAAAGGCAATTAGAAATATTATACATTATGTCCCATATAAACTCATACACGACACATTCTACAGATAGTGTATAAAAAAACTAAATAATGGAATAAAAGAGGTGAAAACATGTTAAATGGAACAAAGAAAAGTTGCATAGTTGAGTCTAATAAAGCTGCCATGCAGGTTGTTTTCTCTTTAAAGCTGTCATTGCTCAAAAATAATAATGAATCAAACTCAATGTTGTTACAAATTATTTAAACTAGTCATGGCTCCAATTACGTCACTTACAAAATTTGACTTAAGAGTATTTTTATAGGATATTTTGTGTTTATCCTACAAAAAAAAAGGGTTTTTGACTGATAGGGCAAAAAAAAAAAAAAAACCAGGAATGAAGAAGCTGTCACGTACTTGCATGGCTGCTCTAGTTGTGACCCCAAGATGCAGGAGACAGGAGGACGACGTGCGGGTGAGAGTCTTTTAATTCCCACAGGGAGCACAAGGAGGTGCAGCAGGGAAGTGCACAGAAGCATAAGCAGCATACAGAAAAACCAAAGTAACGTTTCACAAAACAATCCTTGAGCCCTGACTGGAGGGCGAGGCAGGCATAAATAGAAGCCAGTTGTTTAAAGTAAAAGTACCAATGATTGTCACATACACACTAGGTGTGGTGAGATTTTCCTCTGCATTTGACCCATCACCCTCACCCCATGACCAGGTGTGGCCAGGCTGCCAATCAGCGACAGGTGAGGAGGGAAAAAGGGCTCAGGGAGACAAACAGGAAGTGGGACCAAAATAAGAGCGCTGACTAGGAGATAAACACAAACGCAAACAGACCGCGTGACACCTGACGTGACAGGTCGTCACAGAAACGAGGGATGGATCTGAAGTTTATCGAGGGACTTAAGTGTTGAAAATAAAAAATAATGTTTGACTTATTTTTATGAGTGGGGCCCGTTTGGATCCTAATAATTTCAGTGGGACAAGTTTTAATTGTCATTGCTCAAAAAAAATTATGAATGAAAATCGATGATGTTATGAATTATTGACATATTTAAGATTGCAATTACGTTGAGTAAAAAATATTATTTTGTGGTTTTGCCATAACAAAACAAGGTTTTGACAAAAATGGCGTAAATTATGAAAAAAAAAGACTGATAAGGACGGATAAACCTGAAATTGATCTAGGGATTTAAGTGTTGAGTGAAAAAGTAAAAACATAAACAAAAATGACCTACTTCTACCATTTTTATGACTGAGACTCTTCCTGGTCCCCAAGAAAGCAGTGCGAGGCGAGTGGAGAAAAAACGGATTTATTGACAGAGATGTGACACAATGTGATATTGATCATAAGCAGCGGCCATTGAAAGAAAAGAAGAAATCCTCGTCATGACGTCAAGGCCATGAAACGTGCGATTTTACAGCCACCAACGTTTGATCTTGAAAGTCTTTTAACGGCCAAAGAAGAATACATGGAATAGCGTGAGGAGCAGTCGGACGAAGAACAAAGCACATCTCCATCTCATCTCCGAGTGTGATGACGTCCCTCAGCGATGGAGACATCTCCCTGTGTTCCAGTGCACAAAGCATCCTGGAGGAAGAAGACCACTCAGCACATTCCCGACAGAAGCAGGTGAATCCAAGTTGAACATCATCTTCACACAAGAACATTTGGAGGTGCAGACAGTCCATGTGAGCTTACTCAGCCTTCAGCCGCCTGCACGTTCTCGTCGAGCTCCACGCCGCCGTGGCGAGCTGCGGGACAAACGCAAACGGTGAAGGAAGAACATCCAGAAGGTGCCTCGTCACTCACATCAGATCTTTGAGGTGTGACTTGGAAACATGACGAGTCAGCACACTTGATGTCTCATTTGGCTGATCCTCATCATGAGGACTCCTGTCAAAAGTGAGATATGCCAGACTTTGTATTGCGTGTGCTCACAGGAGGGACTTTTATTGTGAAGGAGTCAGCTCCAGTTGGGCTTTTCCGGCTAAACTTGTAACAAAGGTCCACATCAGACCTCCATGTGAGTGACGCTTCACCACGGCTTTGTTTCTTGCGGCTCAAAGAAAAGATGTTTTACTTACCAGCTGGATCGTACTGGGCTGAAATGAAAGAGAAACAAGGTGAAGTGGACTTTTCCCCTCACGTCACGCCGTGTTTCTACGTGAGAGTGTGCGCTCTGTCTCTGTGGATCTTTGAGTGTTTGGCTGGAAGGCAACTAAAAGATGGCCGCACCTTTGCAGCCCGGATGAAAGCATCAACTCACGGCCTGGACCGAGTGCACCGAGAAGAAGAAGACAGAGGACATTGGCGTCCCTCACCTTGTCTGTTTCTGTGACGCCTGACCATGACCATGATGATGATGATGATGATGATGATGGCCGCCACAGCGAGGACCGCCGCCGTGGCAGCGAGGGCGACGCTCAAGTTGTCTGTGGAGAGCAAAAAAGCACAAGTGGAGTGACAAAGCATGAAGAGGAAACCTTCATGACTACTTTGCATGCAGACGTCAAGCGTTGTCATGGTGACATGGATCAATAATGGTGACAGGTGGACTTGTGATGGGAAACATCTCCAACTAAATGTGTCTTTCTCACCTTCATGGCTTGCGTTGCTCAGGATGCTTCTTCTCTCCAGCTTGGTGACCAAGTCCTCCTTGACGCCTGACAGCTGAAACACACATTCGTACTTGCCCTCCACGTCGGCCGTCACCTCCACTTTCAGCGCCACCGACATCTGGAAGGTTCCGTCGTGGTTGGGGAGTATCTCTCCGTGCTCCACGTCCTCGAAGATCTGCTCGCCGTCTTTCCTCCAAAACAGGTCGGCACCGTCGGGGTAGAAACCTGTCGCCATGCAGCTGACCGGAGAGGACGGCGTCTTCTGGAGCAGGAACACCTCTGGAAGCTCTGCACAGGAAGTGATGTCACGTGTGAACACAGGACAACGTGGGGAGAAGGTGTGGATGGAGAGAAGGTGGGGACGGAGAGAATATGGAGAGAAGGTGTGGACGGAGGCAAAGATAGAGGTAAAAATGGAGAGAAGGTGTGGATGGAGGTAAAGATGGAAAGAAGGTGTGGACGGGGGAAAAGATGGAGAGAAGGTGTGGACGGAGGCAAAGATGGAGGTAAAGATGGAGAGAGGGTGTGGATGGAGGTAAAGATGGACAGAAATTGTAGATTAAAGTAAAGATGGAGATAAGGTAATAACGGAGGTAAATATGGAGAGAACGTGTGGACAGAGGTTAAAATGGAGAGAAGGTGTGGATGGAGGCAAAGATGGAAAGAAGGGGTGGATGGAGGAAAAGATGGAGAGAAGGTGGGGATGGAGGTTGAGATGAAGAGAAGGTGGGGATGGAAGTAAAGATGGAGAGAAAGTGTGGATCGAGGTAAAAACGCAGAGAAAGTCTGGATGTAAGTAAAGATGGAGAGAAGGTGTGGATGGAGGCAAAGATGGGGAGAAGGTGTGGGTGGAGGTAAAGATGGACAGAAAGTGTAGATTAAAGTAAATATGGAAGAGAAGGTAATAACGGAGGTAAAGATGGAGTGAGAGAGTGGATGGAGGTAAAGATGGAAAGAAAGTCTAGATTGAGGTAAAGATGGAGAGAAGGTGAGAACGGAGGTAAAGATGGAGAGAAGGCAAGATTGGAAGTAAAGATGAACTGAGAGAGTGGACGGAGGTAAAGCTGGAGAGAAGGTGAGGACGGAGGTAAAGATGGAGAGAATGGGGGTACAAATAGAGAGAAGATGTGGATGAACGTAAAGATGGAGAGAGAGAGTGGACGGAGGTAAAGATGGAGAGAAGGTGTGAACAGAGGTAAAGATGAGGGAGAGAGTAGATGGAGGTAAAGATGGAGAGAAGGGGAGAATGGAAGATGGAAAGAAGGTGATAACGGAGGTAAAGATGGATAGAGGTAAAGATGGATAGAACTTGTGGACGGAGGTTAAAATGGAGTGAGAGAGTGGACGGAGTTAAAGATGGACAGAAAGTGAAAACGGCGGTAAAGATGGAGAGAAGACAAGAACGGCGGTAAAGATGGAGAGAAGGGAAGACAGGAGGTAAAGATGGAGAGAACGTGTGGATGGAGGTAAAGTTGGATAGAAGGTGAGGATGGAGGTAAGGAGAGAATAAGGTAAAGATGGAGAGAATGGAGGTAAAGATGGAGAGAAGGAGAGAATGATATAAAGATGGAGAGAAGGAGAGAATGGAGGTAACGAGGGAGAGAACGTGTGGATGGAGGTAAATATGGAGAGAATGGCAGTACAAATAGAGAGAAGGGGAGAAAAGAGGTAAAGATGGAGAGAAGGAGAGAATGGAGGTAACGATGGAGAGAATGTGTGGATGGAGGTAAATATGGAGAGAATGGCAGTACAAATAGAGAGAAGGGGAGAATGGAGGTATAGATGGAGAGAAGGGGAGAAAAGAGGTAAAGATGGAGAAAAGGTGAGAACAGAGGTAAAGATGGAGGGAAAAGGAGAGAACAGAGGTAAAGATGGAGAGAAGGTGTGGATGGAGGTAAAGATGGAGAGAAGAAGAGAATGAGATTAAGATGGAAAGAAGAAGAGAATGACATAAAGATGGAGAGAAGGTGGGAATGGAGGTAAGGATGGAGAGAATGATGTAAAGATGGAGAGAAGGTGAGAGCGCAGGTTAAGATGGAGAAAAGGTGATGATGGAGGTAAAGATGAAAAGAAGAAGAGAATGAGATAAAGATGGAGAGAAGGTTAGAGTGGAGATAAAGATGGAGAAAAGGTGATGATGGAGGTAAAGACGGAAAAAAGGTGAGAACAAAGGTAAATATGGAGAGAAGGTGAGGATGGAGGTAAAGATGGAGAGAAGAAGAGAATGAGATTAAGATGGAAAGAAGAAGAGAATGAGATAAAGATGGAGAGAAGGTTAGGGTGGAGGTAAAGATGGAGAAAAGGGAAGAACGGAGGTAAAGATGGAGAGAAGGTGAGAACGATATAAAGATGGAGAGGAGAGAATGGAGGTAAAGATGGAGAGAAGGAGAGAATGCCGGTTAAGATGGAGAGAAGGTGTGGATGGAGGTAAAGATGGAGAGAACGGAGGTATAGATGGAGAGAAGGGGAGAACAGAGGTAAAGATGGAGAGAAGGTGTGGATGGAGGGAAAGATGGAGGGAATAAGGTAAAGATGGAGAGAAAGAGAGAATGACATAAAGATGGAGAGAAGGTGGGAATGGAGGTAAGGATGGAGAGAATGATGTAAAGATGGAGAGAAGGTGAGAGCGCAGGTTAAGATGGAGAAAAGGTGATGATGGAGGTAAAGATGAAAAGAAGAAGAGAATGAGATAAAGATGGAGAGAAGGTTAGAGTGGAGGTAAAGATGGAGAGGTGTAGATGGAGGAAAAGATGGAGAGAAGGTGATGATGGAGGTAAAGACGGAAAAAAGGTGAGAACAAAGGTAAATATGGAGAGAAGGTGATGATGGAGGTAAAGATGAAAAGAAGAAGAGAATGAGATAAAGATGGAGAGAAGGTTAGAGTGGAGGTAAAGATGGAGAGGTGTAGATGAAAGTAAAGATGGAGAAAAGGTGAGGATGGAGGTAAAGATGGAGAGAAGGTGAGAACAAAGGTAAAGATGGAGAGAAGGTTAGAATGAAGGTAAAGATGGAGAGAAGGTGAGAGAAAGAGAGAAGAGTATAAAGAGACAGGGTGT
This sequence comes from Nerophis ophidion, assembly GCF_033978795.1. NCBI lineage: Eukaryota > Metazoa > Chordata > Actinopteri > Syngnathiformes > Syngnathidae > Nerophis > Nerophis ophidion. The sequence goes on from NC_084614.1 coordinate 77,306,541, forward strand.
AATGTCAGTAATGTTCCTATAGGGGGAGTGCTAACAAGTTAAAAGGTGAAAGTACATGTTGTGTTTCTACCTGTTCTCATTAGGACCTCCTTCCCATTGTTCACATGCTTCTTCAAGTAAGAAAGACAATCCTCAGTGTAGTAAAACTTATAGTATTCTAGTAGATGTTTGTTCTGGTCCAACTTGAGTTTGGTGGGGAAAGCTTGTTGTTTTGCTGCAGTAAATGTCCATGTCTTCATGTCCAACGATATGAAATCTTCTCCATCATAACCTCTCTGATACCAACCTTTAACTTCATCAGTCTCATCATTCCATTCACATCCAGTCATCCACTGGAGAATGTGAACACCTGAGACACACACACACACACACACACACACACACACACACACACACAGTATTAGTGTAGATTATTATGGGATGGACAGAGACAAGTATCAGTGCAGTAATGTGTGTTTACTACAGTATAAAAAGAGTACATCAAATACATTTAAGTAGTAGAAAGTTCAACATAAACAAACCTCCAGTTTGGTTGAAACGCTTCTTAAGAACTTCAAGGCTGTGTTTGCCCTCAACTCATTACCAACATTGACCTCTGTTTGTCTCTGCCAGTATTTTGGATCCTCTGCTGTGATTTTGTTCATCCAGTCCTGTTTGGCTTCTGCTTTCCTGCTGTTGCTGTCATAGTGATCAATCTGAACTCCATCAACATAACCAACAGCCACATACTCTGGGAAGTTTGGAACTTGAGAGGACACAGTGTAGAAATACTGCAGCGTGTGAATCACTGAAAGAAGAAAACAACAACAGGATGACTTTTTATTATTTAGTTTCATGTTCAACAATCTTGCACTGTGAATATTTTAGCTCCTTCCGTCTTCAGTCGGGTCTTAAAGTGAACATCAAACACTGCTAGATATCACAGTCAAGACTCACATGTTCTATGACAAATACAACACATTAATAATATTACTAACATCTGTTGACGGTTTGAACATTTTGAAAATAAACATATATTTTCTACAATGGAGGCTGAATAAAAAGTACAACAGAGTTGAACACAACCTGTTCTGCCCATTTGATGTCGACTCTTACTGACATCTTGTGGCGGGGTGATGTTACTACACTTGATTAGTTTCTGACACTTCCGTGTTTGAAGATTTGTGTTCGTTCTTACAAGCCTTGGAAAAAATAAGTCTTTGAACAAGAAACACTAAAGTAAAAAAAATAAAGAGCCTAAACGGATTTATCTGCTTCTGTAACCTTATTGGAACATTTTGAATTTTTACTAGGAAAAAGGGAAAACAATAAAATATGTTTAAAAAGAACCAGGATTAAGTAATAAAGGGCTTAAATAATACAACAATAATTTAATTAATAAGTAACAGAAACTCTCAGAAGTCAAATAAGTGAAGGCACAAAGAGGATTTATGAATAAAATATTAATAAACTTATAAAAAGGACTTACCAGGCGTCACGCTGTGCATTTGCACGACCAGAAGAAAGAATAAAAACAAGTTCATGATGTCAGCGCGAAACAAAAAGATGTTTGCCACTTTTAATCCCGCAGAGAAAGACAAAAGTGAAGAACACTCGCTTGACTCGCAAACAGGAAAAATGAACCAGGAACTGTCGAGGCTCTTTTTATAATACTCCACCCGAGCCAATGAGGAGTCAGCATTCTGTGACGTCACAGTGAGGAGAGAAAACGAAACGCTATTCTGCACAGAAAAGTGGCAGCAGTCAACTGACAAGAAGTCTTCTACTGGACTCACTAGAGAGCGCCCCTTGTGGCCACGTCAGGTAAATGCTTGTGTGGCTTTTCTGGGAAATCACGTGACTTGACAACAAAAAGGTGTGTCAAGTTGGCCGCCAAACTTGGAAAGAAAAGAAAGAAAGAGGAATGAAGGTGAGATTGAGAGTTAAAAGTAATGACAGGGCTGGAACATCCGATCAGTGATCGTATTGTAGTCCTCTCAAGAAAGCATCAATACAAATAATGATTGATAGACATAAAGTCGCTACACCGCAGGACATCCTCACTTCTTTTTATTTCACGTCTTAACTTTCACCTCCGTTATGTCTCCCAAGCGTGAGGCGTCCCTGCTGGGGTAACGGGACACGCATCTGCCTCGCATGGGTTCGATTCCCGGCCAGGGTTGCATCAGGAAGTTTCATCCTGAGTAAAAAAGTCAGCAGAAAGCCTTCATGAGATGGACTCGCTGTGGCCAAAGTGCTGAACGTGGGGGAAAAGTGTGAGGCAGACGCTTCTGCTGGCAGAATATCAAAGAAAGTGAAAGTAAAAGTAGACACGGTAAAGCCAAACATTGAACTCGATGGTGATCATTTTTATTTTTATTTTGTCGTACCTGTCAAAGGTGAACACACTTATCCACGTAGGTGAGTAGTAACGAGTTACATTTACTTAGATAAGAAACACAACTTTTACTTTGCTATATAACATTTTATTACCATCGTTACATTCATTTATATCAGGGGTCAGCAACCTTTTTGAAACCAAGAGCTACTTCTTGGGTACTGATTAATGCGAAGGGCTACCAGTTTGATACACACTTAAATAAATTGCCAGAAATAACCAATTTGCTCAATCTACCTTTAATAAATAAATCTATATGTATAAAAAAATGGGTATTTCTGTCTGTCATTCTGTCATACATTTTTTTTTCCTTTTACGGAAGGTTTTTTGTAGAGAATAAATGATGAAAAAAAACACTTAATTGAACGGTTTAAAAGAGGAGAAAACAGGAAAAAAAAGGAAAATTAAATTTTGAAACATAGTTTATCTTCAATTTCGACTCTTTAAAATTCAAAATTCAACCGAAAAAAAGAAGAGAAAAACTAGCTAATTCAAATCTTTTTGAAACATTTTTTAAAAAGAATTTATGGAACATCATTAGTATTTTTTCCTGATGAAGATTAATTTTAGAATTTTGATGACATGTTTTAAAAGGTTAAAATCCAATCTGCACTTTGTTAGAATATATAACGAGTTGGACCAAGCTATATTTCTAACAAAGACAAATCATCATTTCTTCTAGATTTTCCAGAAGAAGAATTTTAAAAGAAATTCAAAAGACTTTGAAATAAGATTTAAATTTGATTCTAAAGGTTTTTCTAGATTTGCCACAATAATTTTTTTGAATTCTAATCATAACTGAAGAAATATTTCACAAATAATTTTTGTCGAAAAAACACAAGCTAAAATAAAGACTTGGATTAAAATGTATTTATTATTCTTTACAATAAAAAAATAAATTTACTTGAACATTGATTTAAATTGTCAGGAAGAGGAAGGAATTTAAAAGGTAAAAAGGTATATGTTTTTCAAAATCCTAAAATCATTTTTAAGGTTGTATTTTTTCTCTAAAACTGTCTTTCTGAAAGTTATAAGAAGCAAAGTAAAAAAATAAATGAATTTATTTAAACAAGTGAAGATCAAGTCTTTAAAATATTTTCTTGGATTTTCAAATTCAGTTTGAGTTTTGTCTCTCTTAGAATTAAAAATGTCGAGCAAAGCGAGACGAGCTTGCCAGTAAATAAATAACATTTAAAAAATAGAGGCAGCTCACTGGTAAGTGCTGCTATTTGAGCTAATTTTAGAAGAGGCCAGCGGGCGACTCATCTGGTCCTTACGGGTGACCTGGTGCCCGCGGGCACCGCCTTGGTGACCCCTGGTTTTGAGGCATGTTCCAAAAAATATTGCACTTTGTGACTTCAATAATAAATATGGCAGTGCCATGTTGGCATTTTTCTCCATAACTTCAGTTGATTTATTTCGGAAAACCTTGTTACATTGTTTAATGCATCCAGCGGGGCATCACAACTAAATTAGGCATAATAATGTGTTCATTCCACGACTGTATATATCGGTGTCCGTTGATATCGGAATCGGTAATCAAGAGTTGGACAATATCGGAATAACGGATATCGGCAAAAAATCCATTATCGGACATCTCTACTTTCAACACATACAAACCATTTCAAACATCCACCAGGATGAGCAATTAGCGTTTTGAAAAAAAAACATGTCAAGGAAAGTGAAGTAAAAGACAATACAAATACATTATTTCAAAATAATAATCACAATAATAATGAAAAATACCACATTTACAAATAGTGCTAATCCAATTCAAATTCCTCCAATAGAGATTCGAACATGAGGGATGTTCTACTTCTAACCAATATCCAAGATTTAATTCCATCCATCCAGCTTCTTCCGCTTATCCGAGGTCGGGTTGCGGGGGAAGCAGCCTAAGCAGGGAAGCCCTGACTTCCCTCTCCCCAGCCACTTTGCACAGCTCCTCCCGGGGGATTCCAAGGCCTTCCCAGGCCAGTTGGGAGACATAGTCTTCCCAACGTGTCCTGGGTCTTCCCCGTGGCCTCCTACCGGTCAGACGTACCCTTAACACCTCCCTGGGGAGGCGTTCGGGTGGCATCCTGACCAGATGCCCGAACCACCTATTTGTAAATCATTAAGCCAATGTGAAAATGTTGTTTTCACTTTCAGAAATCAACATTTTGATACAAAAATGTTTAGCTTGCAACATAATTATATTGACAAGCATTTTCTATGTTCCCTTCATCTATACATATGCCAAATTTGATATCTCCACACCCTTAACTGGCTCTCAAACGATTTCTGACCCCCTCCCAAATTCCACAAAGAAATGAGTCACATCCTCTACAGCAGTGGTTCTCAAATGGGGGTACGCGTACCCCTGGGGGTACTTGAAGGTATGCCAAGGGGTACGTGAGATTTTATTTTAAATATTCTAAAAATAGCAACAATTCAAAAATCCTTTATAAATATATTTATTGAATAATACTTCCAACAAAATCTGAATGTAAGTTCATAAACTGTGAAAAGAATGCAGTATTCAGTGTTGACAGCTAGATTTTTTTTGTGGACATGTTTCATAAATATTGATGTTAAAGATGAATTTTTTGGTGAAGAAATGTGTTGTGATCCGGCTTCCGGATCACACATCTAGTATGTTTAGTCCCCTTTTTGTATTTTCCTATTATGTTTTGATCATGTTTTGGACTCTATCGATCCCGTTTGATAGCGCACTTCCTTGTTTATGTAACCCACAATGTCACTGCCTCTCGACACACCCTTGGACTCTGCGTTGTGTTTTTAGTGTTTATAAGGTGGGTTGTTGTGCAGAGAGATTGGACACTGGACACAGTGGTTCTGGATTGTGGATGAGACCTTGTTGCATTTATTTGCTCACACTAGTGGTCCTCTCTGGCTCTGGTCATTAAGCTTTTCAGTGGAAAAGAAAAACATTCACATTACAAATGTGTCTCAATGCAAAAGAACACATTAACATATAAATCTGTCTCATATTCAATATGCCCAGATGCTAAATAACAATAAATCACAAATCAGTAGTTCAAACACAGTGACCAGAATAAACATGTAAAAAGACATCCTTCACAACCCCATTCAATTCAGACTCAACTAAATGTTAATCACACTGGCCAACTTACATCAAACATTTAAGTACAAAAACGGAATTGCACATTTCTTCAAAACACATCAAAATGTAAGTAAACACCTTAGCTAACACTGTATTGCAACGAATTCGCTGGACGGGCATTTTTAACTTTACTATCTTATAAAGTGTTCAGACAGTCATAAAACAGGTCTCACCTTTTCAGTGGAAAAGAAAAACATTGTCAAATATCAATCAATCAATCAATGTTTACTTATATAGCCCTAAATCACTAGTGTCTCAAAGGGCTGCACAAACCACCACGACATCCTCGGTAGGCCCACATAAGGGCAAGGAAAACTCACACCCAGTGGGACATCGGTGACAATAATGACTATGAGAACTTTCTTGTTCTTGTCAAAAGTCTAGCAGCCGCATTTTGTACCAACTGTAATCTTTTAATGCTAGACATGGGGAGACCCGAAAATAATACGTTACAGTAATCGAGACGAGACGTAACAAACGCATGGATAATGATCTCAGCGTCTTTAGTGGACAGAATGGAGCGAATTTTAGCGATATTACGGAGATGAAAGAAGGCCGTTTTAGTAACGCTTTTAATGTGTGCCTCAAAGGAGAGAGTTGGGTCGAAGATAATACCCAGATTCTTTACCGTGTCGCCTTGTTTAATTGTTTGGTTGTCAAATGTTAGAGTTGTATTATTAAATAGAGTTCGGTGTCTAGCAGGACCGATAATCAGCATTTCCGTTTTTTTGGCGTTGAGTTGCAAAAAGTTAGCGGACATCCATTGTTTAATTTCATTAAGACACGCCTCCAGCTGACTACAATCCGGCGTGTTGGTCAGCTTTAGGGGCATGTAGAGTTGGGTGTCATCAGCATAACAGTGAAAGCTAACACCGTATTTGCGTATGTCACCTAGCGGCAGCATGTAGATGCTGAAGAGTGCAGGGCCAAGGACCGAACCCTGGGGAACTCCACACGTTACCTTAACGTAGTCCGAGGTCACATTGTTATGGGAGACACACTGCATCCTATCAGTAAGATAAGAGTTAAACCAATGGCGCCTAGTTCTCTCTGACTATGGTGTCCACTGAGGGACAATTATTGATGTTAAAGATTAATTTTCTGGTGAAGAAATGTGTTGTGATCCGGCATCTAGTATGTTTAGTCCCCTGTGGTATATTAATGTGCATGCTGACTCAGCGTAGTTTGTCCTGACTGACTTGCCGTAGTTGAGTTGTGTCTACTTAGCATGCTCACCAAGTGCTGTACATGAGTGTTGATGATCCCTCTCTAGAGTGTATGCTACTGCTACTCCCAGTCAGATATAAAAGTTACTGAACGTGTGTGCTACCTCGTTATTTGAATACATAACATATTGGCGATGAGTTTAATCGGTTTATGAGTGTTCCTTGCGGTTTTTTTTTTGGAAGTGAAGATGGCATACTTTTCCCAGCGACCGGACGAGTTTAAGTCTGAGATTGAATCATGGTCAGCCTACATTGAGCGCATGGAGTTGCTGTTTGAAGCCCATGATGTCGATGATGAAAAGAGGGTCCCATTGTTGTTAAGTTCAGTGAGGGCAGTGACATATGGACTTCTGCGCAATTTGGTTCAGCCTGATTTGCCCGAAAACAAAACATTTGACCAGATTGTGGACACTCTGAAAGACTATTATGAGCCAAAGCCGTTGGTTATTGCCGAACGCTTCAGGCACCGCAAGTGTGTTCAGGAAAGCAACCAGACGGTTACGGAATATACCGCTGAGCTGCGTCAACTAGCTGCAAAGTGTGATTTTGGTGACGGACTGGATGAGGCTCTGCGTGATGGCTTTGTCAGCGGGGTCAGTTCTGAGGCATGTCGACGCAAGTTGCTCTCGGAGGACAGACGGACTTTTGCAAGAGCTGTGGAGCTGGCTGTCAACATGGAGACGGCAGTTGAGAAAGGGTGATGACGTCACCTCAGCTGTTCACAAGGTAAAGGAGAGGCAAAGACGGCGCTCGCCTTCAGAACAACAGGCATGCTACAGATGCAAAGGCAAGAATCATAATGCAAGTGACTGCTACTACAAGAATGCAAAGTGTCATAAATGTGATAAAATGGGGCACATACAGAAAGCATGCAGATCTGGAGGACCAGCACGTGAAAATAAATATGATAAAAAAGGGAAGAAAAGCAGTGAGCGAAGAGAGGAGAGAAGGACAGCACTGCTTTCGATACTGTCGATCATAATATTTTATTAGAACGTATCAAAACACGAATTGGTATGTCAGACTTAGCCCTGTCTTGGTTTAACTCTTATCTTACTGATAGGATGGAGTGTGTCTCCCATAACAATGTGACCTCGGACTACGTTAAGGTAACGTGTGGAGTTCCCCAGGGTTCGGTCCTTGGCCCTGCACTCTTCAGCATCTACATGCTGCCGCTAGGTGACATCATACGCAAATACGGTGTTAGCTTTCACTGTTATGCTGATGACACCCAACTCTACATGCCCCTAAAGCTGACCAACACGCCGGATTGTAGTCAGCTGGAGGCGTGTCTTAATGAAATTAAACAATGGATGTCCGCTAACTTTTTGCAACTCAACGCCAAAAAAACGGAAATGCTGATTATCGGTCCTGCTAGACACCGACCTCTATTTAATAATACAACTCTAACATTTGACAACCAAACAATTAAACAAGGCGACACGGTAAAGAATCTGGGTATTATCTTCGACCAGACTCTCTCCTTTGAGTCACACATTAAAAGCGTTACTAAAACGGCCTTCTTTCATCTCCGTAATATCGCTAAAATTCGCTCCATTCTGTCGACTAAAGAAGCTGAGATCATTATCCATGCGTTTGTTACGTCTCGCCTCGATTACTGTAACGTATTATTTTCGGGTCTCCCCATGTCTAGCATTAAAAGATTACAGTTGGTACAAAATGCGGCTGCTAGACTTTTGACAAGAAGAAGAAAGTTTGATCACATTACGCCTGTACTGGCTCACCTGCACTGGCTTCCTGTGCACTTAAGATGTGACTTTAAGGTTTTACTACTTACGTATAAAATACTACACGGTCTAGCTCCATCCTATCTTGCCGATTGTATTGTACCATATGTCCCGGCAAGAAATCTGCGTTCAAAGGACTCCGGCTTATTAGTGATTCCCAAAGCCCAAAAAAAGTCTGCGAGCTATAGAGCTTTTTCATTTCGGGCTCCAGTACTCTGGAATGCCCTCCCGGTAACAGTTCGAGATGCCACCTCAGTAGAAGCATTTAAGTCTCACCTTAAAACTCATTTGTATACTCTAGCTTTTAAATAGACTCCCTTTTTAGACCAGTTGATCTGCCGTTTCTTTTCTTTTTCTTCTATGTCCCACTCTCCTTTGTGGAGGGAGTCCGGTCCGATCCGGTGGCCATGTACTGCTCGCCTGTGTATCGGCTGGGCACATCTCTGCGCTGCTGATCCGCCTCCGCTTGGGATGGTTTCCTGCTGGCTCCGCTGTGAACGGGACTCTCGCTGCTGTGTTGGATCCGCTTTGGACTGGACTCTTGCGACTGTGTTGGATCCATTATGGATTGAACTTTCACAGTATCATGTTAGACCCGCTCGACATCCATTGCTTTCCTCCTCTCCAAGGTTCTCATAGTCATCATTGTCACCGACGTCCCACTGGGTGTGAGTTTTCCTTGCCCTTATGTGGGCCTACCGAGGATGTCGTAGTGGTTTGTGCAGCCCTTTGAGACACTAGTGATTTAGGGCTATATAAGTAAACATTGATTGATTGATTGATTGAAGGACAGGCTATGTGCAAACTGACAAAAATGAAGATGATGTTGGTGATATTTTGACTGTTTTCAGCACAAATGGTGCAGGCCGACAGCCATACAAGGCCATTTTTGATGTAAATGGAAAGAAAGTCCTGATGGAAATAGAAACAGGATCAGGAATGAGTATAATCTCAGAAGATGTCCATGAGCAGTCATTCTCACATGTACCACTAGTGGGCAGCCGCGTAAAGCTAAAGGGCGACTCAGGGGAGCCAATTCCTGTTAAAAGGCCAGTTTATGGCAAACGTGGCTTATGGAAATCAGACTGCTAGCCTACCACTGATAGTTGTGGGAGTTGAGAGTCCTTCACTGTGTGGTAGAGAATGGCTAGATGAGATCAGGCTAAACTGGAAAATGATTAAAGCAGCCGCAATCAACACAGTCGCTGAAAATTTAACATCAGCACAAAAGCCCAAATCAATCCAAGAAGTGCTGGCTAAATATGATGAGGTATTCAAGGATGAGCTTGGAACATTAAAGGACATCAAAGCCACAATTTCTGTAAAGCCTGACGCAGTCCCAAAGTTCCACAAAGCCCGCGTCCTGCCATTCGCCATGAAAGAAAAAGTTGAAAAGGAGCTGCAGCGCCTAGAAAAGGAGGGTGTCATCAGTCCAGTGAACCACAGTGACTGGGCTGCTCCAGTGGTTCCAGTGCTTAAGCGGGATGGAGGACTTCGCTTGTGTGGCGACTACAAGATAACTGTGAACTTGGCTACAAACGCTGAAACGTACCCCCTACCAAGAATTGAGGAGGTGTTAGCAGCACTATGTGGAGGAAAAATATTTTCTAAAATAGATCTAGCAGCAGCCTATCAACAAGTACTCCTGGATGAAGAGACGAAAAAGTATACAACAGTGAATACTCACAAGGGACTGTTTGTGTACAATAGACTTTGTTTCGGTGTCACTTCAGCTGTTAGTATTTTTTCAACGCAATATGGAGAACCTGTTGAAAGATCTTGATGTGGTAATTTATCTCCATGATTTATTGATTACGGGCCGAGATGAAGCCCAGCATCTCGTGAACCTGGACAAGGTTTTACAGAGACTGCAAGAGAACGGCATGAGAGTGAAAAAGTCAAAGTGTGACTTCGGCAAGACACAGATTGAATATCTGGGACATGTGCTGGACGATGTGCCTGTCGATCTCACGATCCACTCTTCCCTCACTCGTGAACAAGACTCCATGGTACTTGAACTCCTCCACTTGGGGCAGGGTCTCCTCCCCAGCCCGGAGATGGCATTCCACCCTTTTCCGGGCGAGAACCATGGACTCGGACTTAGAGGTGCTGATTCTCATTCCGGTCGCTTCACACTCGGCTGCCAACCGATCCAGCGAGAGCTGAAGATCCCGGTCAGATGAAGCCATCAGGACCACATCATCTGCAAAAAGCAGAGACCTAATCCTGCGGTTACCAAACCGGAACCCCTCAACGCCCTGACTGCGCCTAGAAATTCTGTCCATAAAAGTTATGAACAGAATCGGTGACAAAGGACAGCCTTGGCGGAGTCCAACTCACACTGGAAATGTGTTCGACTTACTGCCGGCAATGCAGACCAAACTCTGGCACTGATCGTACAGGGAACGGACCGCCACAATAAGACAGTCCGATACCCCATACTCTCTGAGCACTCCCCACAGGACTTCCCGAGGGACACGGTCGAATGCCTTCTCCAAGTCCACAAAGCACATGTAGACTGGTTGGGCAAACTCCCATGCACCCTCAAGAACCCTGCCGAGAGTATAGAGCTGGTCCACAGTTCCACGACCAGGACGAAAACCACACTGTTCCTCCTGAATCCGAGGTTCGACTATCCGGCGTAGCCTCCTCTCCAGTACACCTGAATAAACCTTACCGGGAAGGCTGAGGAGTGTGATCCCACGATAGTTGGAACACACCCTCCGGTCCCCCTTCTTAAAGAGAGGAACCACCACCCCGGTCTGCCAATCCAGAGGTACCACCCCCGATGTCCATGCGATGCTGCAAAGTCTTGTCAACCAAGACAGCCCCACAGCATCCAGAGCCTTAAGGAACTCCGGGCGGATCTCGTCCACCCCTGGGGCCTTGCCACCGAGGAGCTTTTTAACTACCTCAAATGAGTTTCCTCCGCCGTGTGGCGGGGCTCTCCCTTAGAGATAGGGTGAGAAGCTCTGCCATCCGGGAGGAACTCAAAGTAAAGCCGCTGCTCCTCCACATCGAGAGGAGCCAGATGAGGTGGTTTGGGCATCTGGTCAGGATGCCACCCGAACGCCTCCCTAGGGAGGTGTTTAGGGCACGTCCAACCGGTAGGAGGCCACGGGGAAGACCCAGGACACGTTGGGAAGACTATGTCTCCCGGCTGGCCTGGGAACGCCTCGGGATCCCCCGGGAAGAGCTAGACGAAGTGGCTGGGGAGAGGGAAGTCTGGGTTTCCCTGCTTAGGCTGTTGCCCCCGCGACCCGACCTTGGATAAGCGGAAGATGATGGATGGATGTGCTGGACGGGAAAGGCGTCTACACATCCAAAAATAAGGTCATAGCCATACATGATGTTCCGGCACCCAGAAATGTCAAAGAGCTCAGAGCTTTCCTGGGCCTAGTGAACTACTATGGACGTTTTGTGCCTCAGCAAAGCACAATTTTGGCCCCACTTTACAGGCTAATGAACGCTAAAGTTAAATGGAGATGGGGCGAGGCGGAGCAGAGTGCTTTTGGCAAATGCAAGGAGCTTTTGACCAGTGACAAAGTGCTGGTTCACTATGATCCACGTCTGCCGCTTTCGCTTGCATGTGATGCTTCTGCTTATGGGATCGGAGCAGTGATACAGCACACAACACTAGACGGGCATGAACATCCAATAGCCTATGCTTCCCGCACGCTCTCTCCGGCAGAGAAAAACTATTCACAGATAGAAAAAGAGGCATTGAGCCTGGTGTTTGGTGTGAAGAAGTTCCATCAATATCTGTGGGGGCGCAAGTTCGACTTAATATCCGACCACAAGCCCCTGCTCGCGCTGTTTGGAGAACATGAGAGACTTCCTACAATGGCAGCAGCGCGCCTTCAGAGATGGGCCATCATACTGTCTGCGTATGATTACCACAGGACATACCGCAGGTCAGAGGAGCACGGCAATGCGGACGGGCTGTCTCGTGTCCCGCTGCCTGAGACCAAAGATACAGGTACAGAGACAATGACAGCTTGCATAAATGCACTGTTATATGTTATATGAGTGCAAAAACAAATTTCCAAGGCTACACGAAAGGACACGGAGCTCTCAAAGCTGCACAGGTACAGCATGGAAGGATGGCCAAAAGAAATACCAGATGAACTGAGGGTGTACTACAGAAAGAGAGATGAGCTATCTGTCGAACAGGGGTGTGTTCTATGGGGAACAAGAGTAATAGTACCTGCAAAAATGAGAGGCGCAGTGCTAAAAGAGATCCACGACGGACACTCTGGCAGACAATATGTCTGGTGGCCAAATGTAGATATGGATGCTGAGAGACTCTGCAAGCAGTGTGAGACCTGCCAGCTGGAACAGCGCACGCCACGCCAAGTCCCGCTGCATCCCTGGGATTTTCCTGGAGAGGTTTGGAAAAGACTACACACTGAATTTGCAGGCCCGTTCTTGGGTCACATGTTCATGATTGTGGTTGATGCATACTCTAAGTGGCTGGAGGTTTACAAAATGGCACAAATCACGTCCACTGCAACCATTACACGACTTAAGAGACTGTTCGCATCATTCGGTGTGCCGGAACAAATAGTCACAGACAATGCGACAACGTTCACATCGGATGAGTTTCAGCAGTTCATAAAGAGGAATGGAGTCCTTCACACGACCGGTGCACCGAGACATCCAGCTACAAATATGTTGCTATTTTTAAAGCAGGCATGAAAAAGCTTGTTGGACAGAACCTGAGTGTTGAGGACAAGATATCACACATCCTGCTGCGCTATCGCACTACTCCCCACAGCACCACTGGAGAGTCACCAGCGGCCTTGTTCCTGAAAAGACATGTGCGAACACGTTTGGACTTCCTGAAACCAAGCATCACCGAACGAGTCAGAAAGAGACAGTATCAGCAGAAGGAGAAACATGACAGTCAGGCTGCCGAGAGACAGTTTGATGTAAATGACTCTGTGTATCTGCGCAACACCGCAGGAGAGAAACCCAAATGGATTCCTGGGGTAGTGACACAACAGACTGGTCCAGCGTCATACCGAGTGCAAGGCGAGACACCAGACCAAGTGTACCGGCGTCACGGAGATCAGCTGAGACCTCGCTACCTTCCTGATACTCCAGATTCAGAGCCTGCAGGTGAAACTGAGTCAGCTGAGCGGAACGGACTCCGCAGAACCTGAACCATCAGCTTTTGAGTTGGAACCGCCAGTGCTGCCTGACCCAGAGACAGTGACTTTGAGACGCTCAGAGCGTACTATCAGGCGACCTCAGCGTTACAGGGACTGATTCTTTTCAGAAGGGAGTTTTTCATTTGTTATTAAAGAGGGTTGAATTTGAGTTTGAATGCACTATCTGGTATAACATCTGTGACATTTTTGTGTTTGTTTATTACAGCATTGAAGAATTGAATGTTGCCGTATTGAAAGTGTGTACTGATTTTGCATTGCCTTTGATCTATGAGGGGAGGTGATGTAGTGTGCATGCTGACTCAGCGTTGTTTGTCCTGACTGACTTGCCGTAGTTGAGTTGTGTCTACTTAGCATGCTCACCAAGTGCTGTACATGAGTGTTGATGATCCCTCTCTAGAGTGTATGCTACTGCTACTCCCAGTCAGATATAAAAGTTACTGAACGTGTGTGCTACCTCGTTATTTGAATATATAACAACATCTTAACTTTCACCTCCGTTATGTCTCCCAAGCGTGAGGCGTCCCTGCTGGGGTAACGGGACACGCATCTGCCTCGCATGGGTTCGATTCCCGGCCAGGGTTGCATCAGGAAGTTTCATCCTGAGTAAAAAAGTCAGCAGAAAGCCTTCATGAGATGGACTCGCTGTGGCCAAAGTGCTGAACGTGGGGGAAAAGTGTGAGGCAGACGCTTCTGCTGGCAGAATATCAAAGAAAGGTGATCGTTTTTATTTTAATTTTTTCGTACCTGTCAAAGGTGAACACACTTATCCACGTAGGTGAGTAGTAACGAGTTACATTTACTTAGATAAGAAACACAACTTTTACTTTGCTATATAACATATTCAATATATGTATAAAAATATACATTTTGGCCTCCACTCAGGCTTCATCCCAGGGACCCCAAAGGATTTTGGTCCAAAAAATATTTAAAATGTGTCATTATTTTGTATTATTTTTATTCCAGGTTTAAATCTGTAGATCAACATTAGGTCTATCTGTCAATATAACCTTTTCAAAGATTTAAGTTGTATGCCCTTTTTGTCAAAGAAAACCCTGTTTTGTTATGGAAAAAAAAACACAAAATATGCAATAGTTTCCCCCAATAGAATTTTAAAGTGGAATATTTGAGATTATATAATAATTGGAGCCTTAAAAATTTCAACAAATAAAAATATTGATTTTAATTTATTATTATTTTTTTTTAGCAATGACACACACAAAAAAATCCTACTGAAATTATTGGGGATCCAAAAGTGTCTTACTCATTAGAAATAAAAAAATATATTTTTTTTCTTACTGTTTACTTTAAACACAATCGTCTTCATATCAACTTCAGATCCATCCGTCAATTATATATATATATATATATATATATATATATATATATATATATAGGCAGACAAAACTGCTCTTGGGAAGAAAACATATACGAGGCTCTTATCACTGATAAAGAGTTTGGAGCAACTGAGCTTAAGGAGGTATTTATCACAGAGATACATTTTTTATGATTTGGGCTCAGAGATAGCAAAGTATCTATAAGAGTTTCCGGAGGACGATTTGGGAAGTGTGGGAACTGCTTCTTTACGAAGTCCCTCACCTGAAAAAAAGGAAAAAGGTGGGAGTTTGGCAAATCGTATTTGGGAGAGAGTTCAGCGAAGGATGAGAACACTCCGTCTGTATAGAGGTCTTCCACAGTGGTGATACCGTGATCGTGCCAGGTCATAAATGCGGGGTCGCTACGGGAAGGTTTAAATAACTGTTTTTTAAGTAGCGGGGTTAATATAGATGGGCCTTGAAAACCCAAATGTTTCCTTAGCTGGTTCCATATTTTCATGGAGATCGATACAATGGTGTTTGCGCCTTCAAGTTTAAATGGAAAAGGGAGTGGTGAGCATAAGCAAGAACGTCATGAAAAGTGTGGGATTGCCGTTTCAAGGGATACCCAGGCCGGGAGGGTCTGAGAGCCTCCGTCCATCCAGTATAGGAGTTTCTGTACATTAGCCGCCCAATAGTACTGTCTGAAATTGGGGAGTGCAAGCCCTCCCTCAGAATTTGGGAGATTGTAGGACCGACTTGCGGATTCGGGCCGATCCGGCCCCCCGTATAAATTTGCATATTGATTTGTCTAATTTATCGAAGAATGATTTAGTGATAAATATGGGGATATGTTGGAAAAGGTAAAGGAATTCAGGCAGAGAGATCATCTTGATCCGATTGATCCGGTCAGCGAGAGATAATAGTAAAACAGACCAGCGGGCAAAGTCCTTCTCCATTTTTTCCATTAGAGGTCAAAAATTTCAGACATAGCCGGAGTAATACGGATTCCCAAGTAATGGATCCCGTCATGTGCCCATTTGAATGCAGCTAAAGATCGTGGTAACTGTTTAGCTAAGGAATTGATCGGAAACAGTTCACTTTTTTGGTAATTAAGTTTGTAGCCAGAGTGTGTGCCAAACCGCTCCAAAATGTGAAAGATTACTGGGAGTGAGCTAGCAGGATCTGAGATGTATAGGAGCAAGTCGTCCGCATAAAGCGACACTTTGTGCAACGTGTCCGACCGGGGGATAGAGGAGACCCATTTTTGAAGCTTTCCAGGTGGAATTATTTCCCATTCTTGCTTGATGAACAGCTTAAGTTGTTCAACAGTCCAGGGTCTCGGTTGTGGTCTTTTAGGCTTCATAATGTGCCACACATTTTCAATGGGAGACAGGTCTGGACTACAGGCAGAACAGTCCAGTACCCTCACTCTTTTACTACGAAGCCACACTGTTGTAACATGTGGCTTGGCATTGTCTTGCTGAAATAAGCAGGGGCGTCCATGATAACGTTGCTTGGATGGCAACATATGTTGCTCCAAAACCTGTATGTACCTTTCAGCATTAATGGTGCCTTCATAGATGTGTAAGTTACCCATGCCTTGGGCACTAATACACCCCCACACCATCACAGATGCTGGCTTTTCAACTTTGCGCCTAGAACTATCCGCATGGTTCTTTTCCTCTTTGATCTGGAGGACACAACGTCCAGAGTTTCCAAAAAAAAATTTGAAATGTGGCCTCGTCAGACCACACAACTCTTTTACACTTTGCATCAGTCCATCTTGGATGAGCTCGGGTTTAGCGACGCTGGCTGAATTTCTGGGTGTTGTTGATAACTGGCTTTCGCTTTGAATAGTACAGTTTTAACTTGTACTTACAGATGTAGCAACCAACTGTAGTTACTGACAGTGGTTTTCTGAAGTGTTCCTGAGCCCATGTGGTGATAACCTTTACACACTGATGCAACTTTTTGATTCAGTACCACCTGAGGGATCGAAGGTCAAGGGGATTCAATGTTGGTTTTCAGCCTTGCTGCTTACGTGCAGGGATTTACCCAGATTCTCTGAACCTTTTGATTATATTACGGACCGCAGATGGTGAAATCCCTAAATTCCTTGCAATAGCTAGTTGAGAGATGTTGTTTTTAAACATTTGTTCATGAAGTGGTGACCCTCGCCCCATCCTTGTTTGTGAATGAACAAACATTTCATGGAAGCTGCTTTTATACTCAATCATGGCACCCACCTGTTCCCAATTAGCCTGTTCACTTGTGGGATGTTTCAAATAAGTTTTTGATGAGCATTCCTCAACTTTCTCAGTCTTTTTTGCCACTTGTGCCATTTTTTTCAAATATGTTGCAGGCAATTCCAAATGAGCTAATACTTGCAAAAAATAAAGTTTTCTAGTTTGAGCGTTTAGTATCTTGTCTTTGCAGTCTATTCAATTGAATATGGGTTGAAAAAGATTTGCAAATCACTGTTTTCTGTTTTTATTTACCATTTACACAACGTCCCAACTTCATTGGTCTCGGGTTTTGTATATTGAAAAAAAGAACATCATTGAAAAAAATAATAAAGGCCACAAAAACGCATCGATCAAATTGGTTGTAATTAGCCCCTTAAGTCCTTTAGCAGCTATAAAATGATGTTGCTGAAAAGACGATATCTGTAAAATGTGTGTCTGTGGAGCACAAGCACTGATCCTGCAGCCGTGTGTGGAACTGTCAGTGTGCCCAGTTACTAAATAAAAACTAAATAGTGCTGGCACGACAGCGGTGAGTGTTGATAAATCATATTGGGCGTGATAAATAATTATATTCGCATTTTCTCCCAGTATTGTGGGAGTTTTAATGATCAGCATATATTTTGCATGTTAATGAAGACAGAGACCCAAAATGTATTGCACGCCTTATTCTGCTCACTTAAGAGACACAATCCACTTTGCACAGGTTTAGTAGATCAGCTCTGCGTGTGCTATCGGGTTTGCACGTCTTTTAGTACACGCAAACCTTTAATAAATCAGGCCCTATGAGTCCAACTCCATCCTGGAGACGAGGATTGCACTTTGTCAGGCCTCTACCTTCACACCTGTGCAACTTGGGTGTGCCACCTGAAGACTAAGCTCAAAATAACCACAAGAAGGTGCCAATCTCTCAGGAGGGGAAGTAAATATATAAAAGTGGACTCAACTTAATAAAGTATCCTTGATCCACATTTTTCCCACCATCATTACATTTATCTTAACTTGATGGCCTAATTCTTAAACTGAATGTTCACCTTTAGTAGGACTTCACACACAATAGTCAATATTTACACCACTGAAAAGTACAATCCACTTATGAGCAAAACAAAAACATTCTTCTCAAACTAGTTTATCAACAAGTCAGCTGCGTCATGCCTCAAAGTTTCCGCCTCCTCCACTTATTCACACACAGAGAAACTTAACAGCACTGCCTACACTCTAGACCAGGGGTCTCAAACTCAATTTACCAGGGGGCCACTGGATGCAGAGTCTGAGTGAGGCTGGGCCGCAAGAAAAGATGTATTTATTTATTTTTTTTGCATACTCCTCAGCATGTCTAGTTGTATAATGACGTTTCAAATTGTATCCCTTGTGCAACTTTCTGGGTGCAAATAAGACACGTCGGGGTGCCCCTGTGCTCAACAAAGAAATATCGCATCTCCCACTTTTCCTGGAATTGTCTTTGCTCATCACTAACCCTTCTCTTCACTGCAGGCTTTGAAAAAGACATGTTTGGGGTTGTGGAATATATTTGTATTTAGCCCACGCACGGAGAATAATGTTGTTTCCGCAATGTGCGTCGCTCCGCTTTTCCTCCCTACAGCAACACGGCGGTCGGCGGATAATAGCCGGGAAAGTACCGGGATAGCGAGCGCAAAAAAGTGACGGCTCCCGGAGTGTTTATATGTAGTGTTCATCGTGTGAGGCAATGCAAACTAAACAAGAAAAAAAAAAAGCAAATAACGGTTTGAATCGGTCCAGGTTATCGGGGACTGTTATTACTGACGGACAGGTGTCGCGGTGTGACTGCAGCCAGGCACCTAAGTGAACCCCCGTCTCCATGACAACGTCTCTGTCGCTTTCACTCATTTGCAGCTTTTCCACTAACGCAGGGTAGGCAACCCAGAACGTTGAAAGAGCCATTTTGGACCCGAATAACACAACGCTGTCAAGCGCCGTTCATATAAAACTTGCGGGCCGCACTAACATTAAAGGCCTACTGAAATGAGATTTTCTTATTTAAACGGGGATAGCAGGTCCATTCTATGTGTCATACTTGATCATTTCCAGATATTGCCATATTTTTGCTGAAAGGATTTAGTAGAGAACATAGACGATAAAGTTAGCAACTTTTGGTGCTGATAAAACAGCCTTGCCTGTACCGGAAGTAGCAGACGATGTGCGCGTGACATCACGGGTTGTGGAGCTCCTCACATCTGAACATTGTTTACAATCATGGCCACCAGCAGCGAGAGCGATTCGGACCGAGAAAGTGGCGATTTCCCCATTAATTTGAGCGAGGATCAAAGATTCGTGGATGAGGAAAGTGAGAGTGAAGGACTAGAAGAAAAAAAAGACTACAGTGGGAGCGATTCAGATATTATTAGACAAATTTACTAGGATAATTCAGGAAATTCCCTTATCTGCTTGTTTTACTAGTGTTTTAGTGAGATTACATGGTCGTAACTGTACAACCTGAAGGTCGGCCCCGCACCTTTCTTCAGCACCAGTCGACGGATGGTGGCGATGCCCATCTCTGCCCTTCGCAAGGGACCCTCTTCGAAACACGATCTTTCAAAGTGACCGCTGCATAATACACTGTACTTTGTGTGTGTGGTCCAATCCAGCCGTGTTTGCTTGACCGCTCTGTTCCATAGTAAAGCTTCAACGTCATCCTTTGGGAATGTAAACAATGAAACACCGGCTGTGTTTGTGTTGCTAAAGGCGGCCGCAATACACCGCTTCCCACCTACAGCTTTCTTCTTTGATGTCTCCATTATTCATTGAACAAATAGCAAAAGATTCAGCAACACAGGTGTCCAGAATACTGTGGGATTATGCGATGAAAACAGACGATTTATAGCTGGGAACGGTGCTGGAACAAAATGTCCTCTACAATGCGTGACGTCACGCACACACGTCATCATACCGCGACGTCTCAGCAGGATACTTTGGCGCGAAATTTAAAATGGCAATTTAGTAAACTGGCATGTGTTGCAATGTTAATATTTCATCATTGATATATAAACTATCAGACTGCGTGGTCGCTAGTAGTGGCTTTCAGTAGGCCTTTCAATCAATCAATCATCAATCAATGTTTATTTATATAGCCCTAAATCACAAGTGCCTCAAAGGGCCGCACAAACCACAACGACATCCTCGGTAGGGCCCACATAAGGGCAAGGAAAAACTCGCCCCAGTGGGACGTCGACCATGATGACTATGAGAAACCTTGGAGAGGACCACATATGTGGGCAACACAGGCACTGAGCAAAAGTCTCTTGCTCTCTGTCCCTCAGGACAGAACGGAAGGCTCCGAATGGAATTAGTTCAGTGAGTTTCAGTTTCGTCTGCAATGCATTCCATGCCATAGGGGCAGCAATGCCAAAAGCTCTTTTGCCAAATTCAGTCCGTACATGGGGAACAGTTAAAACATACAAATTGTTAGAACGCATAAGAGCTGTTTTTTCTTTGTCACAAAGTAGACAAGTATGGAGGTATTAAACCTAAAAGAGCTTTATAAATGATGGCCAGCCAATGTGTGTATCTGTGTGCACTCAATGAAGATAAGTCTGACTTCATATACAGTTGACAGTGGTGGGTGAGACTACGACAGCCAGGAACAAATCTTAGTGCTGAGTGAAAAACAGTGTCCAAGGACTGGAGGCATTTAGATGAAGCACTAAAATAAAGCAGGTCTCCATAATCATTTACGGGCCAGATAGTCGCTGTCACCAATATCTTTCTGACTTTAAGAGAGAAGCCGTTTTTATTTCTAAATAGGAAACCGAGCTTTACCCTGAGCTTAGAGACCAAGTTGTTAATACGGGCTTTAAATGAAAGCTCCTGATCAAGAGTAAAACCCAAGTACTTGTAATTTAAGACCTGCTCTATAGGGTTTCCATTTGATGTTACAATATTTGGAATATTTTCCAGTAGCACCCTTGAATGAGAGAAACCATTACTTTGCTTTTATCTGTATTTAAAACCAATTTAAGATCAAATAAGCGAGCCTGGATGACATCAAAAGCAGCTTGTAAAAACTCAAAAGCCTGAGTGCTGGAGGTTGAACAGCAATAAATAATGGTGTCGTCTGCATAAAAATGGTACATTGCATTTGACAGATTATTGCAAAGATTATTCAAGTAGATAGAAAATAAAATGGGCCCCAGCACTGAGCCTTGTGGAACTCCTTTGGTAATGTCCAATAATGAAGAGGTTGTCCCAGCCACCTGTACACGTTGTGTTCTGCTGGAAAGATAGTCTGTGAACCAAGCAGCTGCATTTTTAGATAATCCAACGTGATGGAGAGCTTCAATGAGCAGACTGTGGTCTACTGTGTCAAATGCTTTTGACAAATCGATAAAAAGGCCGACACAGTATTTTTTTGCCGTCCACAGCCTCGATTAAATCATTGAGGACCTTAAGAGCAGCTGTAATAGTGCTATGCTGTATTCTAAAACCCGATTGAAATGGGGATAAAATATTGTTTAATTCTAAAAAAATCATTTAGCTGGTTACTGATGATTTTTTTTTTAAATTTTGCTAAAATGCATAATTTAGAAATTGGTCTGTAATTATTTATATGTGTGGGTTCACCCCGGTTTTAGCAGGGGAAGAACAAAGGCTGATTTCCAGATTTTTGGAATGATTTTACTTGTTAGACTGAGGTTAAAAATATGCGAGAGAGGCTCAGCAATAAAATCAGCAGCCAATTTTGAGAAAAAGGGTTCCATTTGGTCCGGTCCTGCTGCTTTAGTTGTGTCCAGGCTCTTTAGTGCATTGTATACCTCAGATACTGATACAGGTGTGAAGTCACAAGTGCAGGTGCTGCGTCTAATTACAGCCTGTGGTGTATTTGGGATATTAACATTAGTTAAACCAACATTTGACGATTGAGGATTCAACGACTCAAAGAAAAATCCAGCAGAAACTAAATACTCATTAAAACAATTTGATATAGTTGTCTTATCAGACAAAGTACCAGATTGAGTAATCAAAGGACATGGAAAGTCATTTGTTTTCACATGATTTAAAGAAGCTTTTATGGTTTGCCAAAACTTTTTGGGGTCATTTATATGTTTTTTGCATTCATGCAGGTAAAAATCAGACTTGGCTCTCCTAACAAGCGAAGTACATTTATTTCTAAGCTGGCGAAAGCTAAGCCAGTCAACCTCTGTCTTTGTTTTTCGAGCCCTGGCCCAAGCAACATCTCTCTCTTTGAGAAGGTTTCCAATTGCAGCGGTAAACCAGGGATTATTTCCACCTTTAACTCTACATTTTCGAAAGGGAGCATGTTTATTGACTATACGTTGAAATTTGTTATAAAAGTATTTCAACGCTATCTCAATATCATCAATTAAAGCAACTCTGTTCCACTCAAAGGCAGCTAAGTCGTATATAAAAGCTGGGAGGCAAAAAATGTTACTATCTCTTTTGCATGTAATAATGGGTTTTGATTTTGGTAGCTTGCAGTTTCCTACAGCTGCAATTGTACAATGATCACTCAAGTCATTGACAAACACCCCAGTACCAGTGTACTTATGGGGAGCCTTGGTTAGAATTAGATCAAGTAAAGATGATTTTGAGGGGTTTTTAGTATTGGGTCGAGGTGGGGAAGTGAATAATTGAGTTAAATTTAGTGTGTTGCATACAGCTTTAAGGTTATCGGAAGAGGAAGTCAACCAGTCAAAATTTAAATCACCAACCAAGAGAAGTTCACTAGTCCACTCATAAAGGATTCAAGAGAGGCAAGGGCTTCAGTGGAGGCATAGGGAGGTCTATAACACCCTACAATTGCGAGAGTTTGGCCATGCGAGAATTCAAGCTGCAGGGCAAGGAGTTCAAATGGTTTAGTGATTGACAGTGATGATAATAAAGTAACATTAAATCTGTTTTTTATATACATAGCCACCCCTCCACCTTTTCGAGGACGATCGCATCGGAAGACATTGTATCCATTTATAGCAATGTCCTTGTCAGAGACTGCTTTACTTAGCCAGGTTTCTGATAAAATAAATATATCTGCATTGGTTGTTTGAATCCAAATTTTGACTAAGTCTAATTTTGGCAGTAGGCTTGTAATATTTGAATGAATTAAACCAAGACCTGACCTAGCTCTAAGTTCACCAGGAGTACTGATGTTGTATAAAGCTGGGCCTGGATTTGGTTGCACATTGCCTGATAGCAGAAGTAAGAGCAATATAAAGATTTTCCGTTTCATATGGCAAGGTGACCTCATGACAACATTATTTGGCTTCACAATATCAAAATGAGTAATATCAGAAGGAGAAAACCATCTGTTTAGCACAGAAATACACCATAACTGAAGCTGGTTAGAATTATTTAGCACTGACCCACATGTGGATATCAATAACCTTTGTGTAAATGCTGTAGTTTCAAAGGACCAGGTGATTGTTATTGCGTTTGGTAGAGTTAAAGGTTGGTGGAGCACCTGGTCAGGTACCCCACTACAATTGCAGAAAACAAGTCCAGGAAAAAACATTAATAGAGAGCTTTTGTCAAAGTCATTGTTAAATTGTTTTACTACCTACCCAGGTCCAATAATCAAAGTTCAGATGTCCAAGCTACAAGAGTTGGAAGACCAAGCTAAGGCTAGCAGAGGCCCAGCTTTAGTCAGTCTGAGGCTAAGATGGATCCAGGCCGTGGAAGACGGAAGGCCAAGATGAAGCCAGTCGACTCAGACTGTAGGTAGTGGAAGGCCAAGCTGAGACTAGTATAGATCCAGACTGTGGCAGATGGAAGGCCAAAATTTCAGCTAGCAAAACATCCCCCGGCTTCTGCAGGTCAGAGACCTCCAGGTTTCCAAATCCAACAAAAGCAGTCAGAAATACCACTTTTTGGAAGTAAGCCTTCATTCATCAATTGTTACGCTTAAAACTAGTGCAATTTACTTAAATCGGCTAAAAAAAAAGAGAATAAAACACATAGAAATTCAGACCACTTTGACAAGCAGACAAACAAAAGACAGTCCTGTCGGCCATCTTGGATTGGACATTCAACATTAACCCAATTTGGAAATCGGTCTGTAGTTATTTATATTTGTGGATTCACCTACTTTTGACGGAGGAAGAAGAAAGGCGGGTTTGCTGATTTTTGGAACGCTTTTGCTTGAAAGACTCAGGTTAAAAAGGCATGAAAAAGAAAAAGGCAATTAGAAATATTATACATTATGTCCCATATAAGCTCATACACGACACATTCTACAGATAGTGTATAAAAAAACCTAAATAGTGGAATAAAAGAGGTGAAAACATGTGAAATGGAACAAAGAAAAGTTGCATTGTTGAGTCTAATAAAGCTGCCATGCAGGTTGTTTTCTCTTTAAAGCTGTCATTGCTCAAAAATAATAATGAATCAAACTCAATGTTGTTACAAATTATTTAAACTAGTCATGGCTCCAATTACGTCACTTACAAAATTTGACTTAAGAGTATTTTTATAGGATATGTTGTGTTTATCCTACAAAAAAAAGGGGTTTTGACTAATAGGGCCAAAAAAAAAAAAAAAGAAATGAAGAAGCTGTCACGTACTTGCATGGCTGCTCTAGTTGTGACCCCAAGATGCAGGAGACAGGAGGACGACGTGCGGGTGAGAGTCTTTTAATTCCCACAGGGAGCACAAGGAGGTGCAGCAGGGAAGTGCACAGAAGCATAAGCAGCATACAGAAAAACCAAAGTAACGTTTCACAAAACAATCCTTGAGCCCTGACTGGAGGGCGAGGCAGGCATAAATAGAAGCCAGTTGATTAAAGTAAAAGTACCAATGATTGTCACACACACACTAGGTGTGGTGAGATTTTCCTCTGCATTTGACCCATCACCCTCACCCCATGACCAGGTGTGGCCAGGCTGCCAATCAGCGACAGGTGAGGAGGGAAAAGGGCTCAGGGAGACAAACAGGAAGTGGGACCAAAATAAGAGCGCTGACTAGGAGATAAACACAAACGCAAACAGACCGCGTGACACCTGACGTGACAGGTCGTCACAGAAACGAGGGATGGATCTGAAGTTTATCGAGGGACTTAAGTGTTGAAAGTAAAAATAATGTTTGACTTATTTTTTATGAGTGGGGCCCGTTTGGATCCTAATAATTTCAGTGGGACAAGTTTTAATTGTCATTGCTCAAAAAAAATAATGAATTAAAATCGATGATGTTCTGAATTATTGACATATTTAAGATTGCGATTGAGTGAAAATTATTATTTTGTGCTTTTGCCATAACAAAACAAGGTTTTGACAAAAATGGCGTAAATTATGAAAAAAAGACTGATAAGGACGGATAAACCTGAAATTGATTTAGTGATTTAAGTGTTGAATGAAAAAATACAAACATAAACAAAAATGACCTACTTCTACCATTTTTATGACTGAGACTCTTCCTGGTCCCCAAGAAAGCAGTGCGAGGCGAGTGGAGAAAAAACGGATTTATTGACAGAAATGTGACACAATGTGATATTGATCATAAGCAGCGGCCATTGAAAGAAAAGAAGAAATCCTCGTCATGACGTCAAGGCCATGAAACGTGCGATTTTACAGCCACCAACGTTTGATCTTGAAAGTCTTTTAACGGCCAAAGAAGAATACATGGAATAGCGTGAGGAGCAGTCGGACGAAGAACAAAGCACATCTCCATCTCATCTCCGAGTGTGATGACGTCCCTCAGCGATGGAGACATCTCCCTGTGTTCCAGTGCACAAAGCATCCTGGAGGAAGAAGACCACTCAGCACATTCCCGACAGAAGCAGGTGAATCCAAGTTGAACATCATCTTCACACAAGAACATTTGGAGGTGCAGACAGTCCATGTGAGCTTACTCAGCCTTCAGCCGCCTGCACGTTCTCGTCGAGCTCCACGCCGCCGTGGCGAGCTGCGGGACAAACGCAAACGGTGAAGGAAGAACATCCAGAAGGTGCCTCGTCACTCACATCAGATCTTTGAGGTGTGACTTGGAAACATGACGAGTCAGCACACTTGATGTCTCATTTGGCTGATCCTCATCATGAGGACTCCTGTCAAAAGTGAGATATGCCAGACTTTGTATTGCGTGTGCTCACAGGAGGGACTTTTATTGTGAAGGAGTCAGCTCCAGTTGGGCTTTTCCGGCTAAACTTGTAACAAAGGTCCACATCAGACCTCCATGTGAGTGACGCTTCACCACGGCTTTGTTTCTTGCGGCTCAAAGAAAAGATGTTTTACTTACCAGCTGGATCGTACTGGGCTGAAATGAAAGAGAAACAAGGTGAAGTGGACTTTTCCCCTCACGTCACGCCGTGTTTCTACGTGAGAGTGTGCGCTCTGTCTCTGTGGATCTTTGAGTGTTTGGCTGGAAGGCAACTAAAAGATGGCCGCACCTTTGCAGCCCGGATGAAAGCATCAACTCACGGCCTGGACCGAGTGCACCGAGAAGAAGAAGACAGAGGACATTGGCGTCCCTCACCTTGTCTGTTTCTGTGACGCCTGACCATGACCATGATGATGATGATGATGATGATGGCCGCCACAGCGAGGACCGCCGCCGTGGCAGCGAGGGCGACGCTCAAGTTGTCTGTGGAGAGCAAAAAAGCACAAGTGGAGTGACAAAGCATGAAGAGGAAACCTTCATGACTACTTTGCATGCAGACGTCAAGCGTTGTCATGGTGACATGGATCAATAATGGTGACAGGTGGACTTGTGATGGGAAACATCTCCAACTAAATGTGTCTTTCTCACCTTCATGGCTTGCGTTGCTCAGGATGCTTCTTCTCTCCAGCTTGGTGACCAAGTCCTCCTTGACGCCTGACAGCTGAAACACACATTCGTACTTGCCCTCCACGTCGGCCGTCACCTCCACTTTCAGCGCCACCGACATCTGGAAGGTTCCGTCGTGGTTGGGGAGTATCTCTCCGTGCTCCACGTCCTCGAAGATCTGCTCGCCGTCTTTCCTCCAAAACAGGTCGGCACCGTCGGGGTAGAAACCTGTCGCCATGCAGCTGACCGGAGAGGACGGCGTCTTCTGGAGCAGGAACACCTCTGGAAGCTCTGCACAGGAAGTGATGTCACGTGTGAACACAGGACAACGTGGGGAGAAGGTGTGGATGGAGAGAAGGTGGGGATGGAGGTAAAGATGGAGAGAAGGTAAAGATGGAGAGAAGGTGGGGATGGAGGTAAAGATCGAGAGAAGGTGTGGATGGAAAGAAGGTGTGGACGGAGGAAAAATGGAGAGAAGGTGTGGACGGAGGTAAAGATGGAGAGAAGGTGTGGATGGAGGTAAAGATGGAGAGAAGGAGAGCATGAGATAAAGATGGAAAGAAGGTTAGAGTGGAGATACAGATGTAGAGGTGTAGATGGAAGTAAAGATGGATAGAAGGTGAGGATGGAGGTAAAGATGGAAAGAAGAAGAGAATGAGATAAAGATGGAGAGAAGGTTAGAGTGGAGATAAAGATGGAGAAAAGGTGAGGATGGAGGTAAAGATGGAGAGAAGGTGAGAACGGAGGTAAAGATGGAGAGAAAGGGAGAACGTAGGTAAAGATGGAGAGAAGGTGAGAATGGAGGTAAAGATGGAGAGAAGGAAAGAAGGAGAGAATGAGGTAAAGATGGAGAGAAGGTGAGAACACAGGTTAAGATGGAGAGAACGTGTGGATGGAGGTAAAGATGAATAGACGGTGAGAATGGAGGTAAAGTTGGATAGAAGTTGAGGATGGAGGGAAAGATGGAGGGATGGAGAGAATAAGGTAAAGATGGAGAGAAGGAGAGAATGATATAAAGATGGAAAGAAGGAGAGAATGGAGGTAAAGATGGAGAGAAGGAGAGAATGATGTAAAGATGGAGAGAACGTGTGGATGGAGGTAAAGATGGAGAGAATGGAGGTAAAGATGGAGGGAAGGGAAGAATGGAGGTAAAGATGAATAGACGGTGAGAATGGAGGTAAAGTTGGATAGAAGTTGAGGATGGAGGGAAAGATGGAGGGATGGAGAGAATGATATAAAGATGGAGAGAAGGATGTAAAGATGGAGAAAAGGTGAGAACGCAGGTTAAGATGGAGAGAACGTGTGGATGGAGGTAAAGATGGAGAGAAGGAGAGCATGAGATAAAGATGGAAAGAAGGTTAGAGTGGAGATACAGATGTAGAGGTGTAGACGGAAGTAAAGATGGATAGAAGGTGAGGATGGAGGTAAAGACGAAGAGAAGGAGAGAATGAGATAAAGATGGAGTGAAAGTGTAGATGGAGGAAAAGACGGGAAAAAGGTGAGGATGGAGGTAGAGATGGAGAGAAGGTGAGAACAAAGGTAAAGATGGAGAGAAGGTGAGAATGAAGGTAAAGATGGAGAGAAGGTGAGAGAAAGAGAGAAGAGTATAAAGAGACAGGGTGTAATGTCAGTAATGTTCCTATAGGGGGAGTGCTAACAAGTTAAAAGGTGAAAGTACATGTTGTGTTTCTACCTGTTCTCATTAGGACCTCCTTCCCATTGTTCACATGCTTCTTCAAGTAAGAAGGACAATACTCAGTGTAGTAAAACTTCTGGTATTCTAGTAGATGTTTGTCCTTGTCCCAATTGAGTTTGTCGGGGAAAGCTTGTTGTTTTGCTGCAGTAAATGTCCATGTCTTCATGTCCAACGATATGAAATCTTCTCCATCATAACCTTGCTGATACCAACCTTTAACTTCATCAGTCTCATCATTCCATTCACATCCAGTCATCCTCTGGAAAATGTGAACACCTGAGACACACACAGTGTTGTAAAGCAGAGTGACACACACACACACACACACACACACACACACACACACACACACACACACACACACACACACAGTATTAGTGTAGGTTATTATGGGATGGACAGAGACAAGTATCAGTGCAGTAATGTGTGTTTACTACAGTATAAAAAGAGTACATCAAATACATTTAAGTAGTAGAAAGTTCAACATAAACAAACCTCCAGTTTGGTTGAAACGCTTCTTAAGAACTTCAAGGTTGTGTTTGTCCCTCAACTCATTATCAACACCGATCTCTGTTTGTCTCTGCCAGTATTTTGGATCCTCTGCTGTGATTTTGTTCATCCAGTCCTGTTTGGCTTCTGCTTTCCTGCTGTTGCTGTCATAGTGAGAAATCTGAACTCCATCAACATAACCAACACTCACATACTCTGGAAAGTTTGGAACTTGAGAGGACGCAGTGCAGAAATACTGCAGCGTGTGAATCACTGAAAGAAGAAAACAACAACAGGATGACTTTTTATTATTTTGTTTCATGTTCAACAATCTTGCACTGTGAATATTTTAGCTCCTTCCGTCTTCAGTCGGGTCTTAAAGTGAACATCAAACACTGCTAGATATCACAGTCAAGACTCACATGTTCTATGACAAATACAACACATTAATAATATTACTAACATCTGTTGACAGTTTGAACATTTTGAAAATAAACATATTTTCTACAATGGAGGCTGAATAAAAAGTACAACAGAGTTGAACACAACCTGTTCTGCCCATTTGATGTCGACTCTTACTGACATCTTGTGGCGGGGTGATGTTACTACACTTGATTAGTTTCTGACACTTCCGTGTTTGAAGATTTGTGTTCGTTCTTACAAGCCTTGGAAAAAATAAGTCTTTGAACAAGAAACACTAAAGTCAAAATAAATAAAGAGCCTAAACGGATTTATCTGCTTCTGTAACCTTCTTGGAACATTTTTAATTTTTAGTAGGAAAAAGGGAAAATAATAAAATGTTAAAAAAAGAACCAGGATTAAGTAATAAAGGGCTTAAATAATACAACAATAATTTAATTAATAAGTAACAGAAACTCTCAGAAGTCAAATAAGTGAAGGCACAAAGATGATTTATGAGTAAAATATTAATAAACTTATAAAAATGACTTACCAGGCGTCACGCTGTGCATTTGCACGACCAGAAGAAAGAATAAAAACAAGTTCATGATGTCAGCGCGAAACAAAAAGATGTTTGCCACTTTTAATCCCGCAGAGAAAGACAAAAGTGACGAACACTCGCTTGACTCGCAAACAGGAAAAATGAACCAGGAACTGTCGAGGCTCTTTTTATAATACTCCACCTGAGCCAATGAGGAGTCAGCATTCTGTGACGTCACAGTGAGGAGAGAAAACGAAACGCTATTCTGCACAGAAAAGTGGCAGCAGTCAACTGACAAGAAGTCTTCTACTGGACTCACTAGAGAGCGCCCCTTGTGGCCACGTCAGGTAAATGCTTGTGTGGCTTTTCTGGGAAATCACGTGACTTGACAACAAAAAGGTGTGTCAAGTTGGCCGCCAAACTTGGAAAGAAAAGAAAGAAAGAGGAATGAAGGTGAGATTGAGAGTTAAAAGTAATGACAGGGCTGGAACATCCGATCAGTGATCGTATTGTAGTCCTCTCAAGAAAGCATCAATACAAATAATGATTGATAGACATAAAGTCGCTACACCGCAGGACATCCTCACTTCTTTTTATTTCACGTCTTAACTTTCACCTCCGTTATGTCTCCCAAGCGTGAGGCGTCCCTGCTGGGGTAACGGGACACGCATCTGCCTCGCATGGGTTCGATTCCCGGCCAGGGTTGCATCAGGAAGTTTCATCCTGAGTAAAAAAGTCAGCAGAAAGCCTTCATGAGATGGACTCGCTGTGGCCAAAGTGCTGAACGTGGGGGAAAAGTGTGAGGCAGACGCTTCTGCTGGCAGAATATCAAAGAAAGTGAAAGTAAAAGTAGACACGGTAAAGCCAAACATTGAATGCATGCTTGTTTCAAGTCACCTAAACTCGATGGTGATCGTTTTTATTTTTATTTTGTCGTACCTGTCAAAGGTGAACACACTTATCCACGTAGGTGAGTAGTAACGAGTTACATTTACTTAGATAAGAAACACAACTTTTACTTTGCTATATAACATATTTTATTACCATCGTTACATTCATTTATATCAGGGGTCAGCAACCTTTTTGAAACCAAGAGCTACTTCTTGGGTACTGATTAATGCGAAGGGCTACCAGTTTGATACACACTTAAATAAATTGCCAGAAATAACCAATTTGCTCAATCTACCTTTAATAAATACATCTATATGTATAAAAAAATGGGTATTTCTGTCTGTCATTCATCATACATTTTTTTTCCTTTTACGGAAGGTTTTTTGTAGAGAATAAAAGATGAAAAAAACACTTAATTGAACGGTTTAAAAGAGGAGAAAACAGGAAAAAAAGGAAAATTAAATTTTGAAACATAGTTTATCTTCAATTTCGACTCTTTAAAATTCGAAATTCAACCGAAAAAAAGAAGAGAAAAACTAGCTAATTCGAATCTTTTTGAAAAAATAAAAAAAAAGAATTTATGGAACATCATTAGTATTTTTTCCTGATTAAGATTAATTGTAGAATTTTGATGACATGTTTTAAATAGGTTAAAATCCAATCTGCACTTTGTTAGAATATATAACGAGTTGGACCAAGCTATATTTCTAACAAAGACAAATCATCATTTTTTCTAGATTTTCCAGAAGAAGAATTTTAAAAGAAATTCAAAAGACTTTGAAATGAGATTTAAATTTGATTCTAAAGGTTTTTCTAGATTTGCCACAATAATTTTTGGGAATTTTAATCATAATTGAAGAAATATTTCACAAATAATTTTTGTCGAAAAAACAGAAGCTAAAATAAAGAATTAGATTAAAATGTATTTATTATTCTTTACAACAACAAAAATAAATTTACTTGAACATTGATTTAAATTGTCAGGAAGAGGAAGGAATTTAAAAGGTAAAAAGGTATATGTTTTTGAAAATCCTAAAATCATTTTTAAGGTTGTATTTTTTCTCTAAAACTGTCTTTCTGAAAGTTATAAGAAGCAAAGTAAAAAAATAAATGAATTTATTAAAACAAGTGAAGACCAAGTCTTTAAAATATTTTCTTGGATTTTCAAATTCTGTTTGAGTTTTGTCTCTCTTAGAATTAAAAATGTCGAGCAAAGCGAGACGAGCTTGCCAGTAAATAAATACAATTTAAAAAATAGAGGCAGCTCACTGGTAAGTGCTGCTATTTGAGCTAATTTTAGAAGAGGCCAGCGGGCGACTCATCTGGTCCTTACGGGTGACCTGGTGCCCGCGGGCACCGCCTTGGTGACCCCTGGTTTTGAGGCATGTTCCCAAAAATATTGCACTTTGTGACTTCAATAATAAATATGGCAGTGCCATGTTGGCATTTTTCTCCATAACTTCAGTTGATTTATTTTGGAAAACCTTGTTACATTGTTTAATGCATCCAGCGGGGCATCACAACTAAATTAGGCATAATAATGTGTTCATTCCACGACTGTATATATCGGTGTCCGTTGATATCGGAATCGGTAATCAAGAGTTGGACAATATCGGAATAACGGATATCGGCAAAAAAGCCATTATCGGACATCTCTACTTTCAACACATACAAACCATTTCAAACATCCACCAGGATGAGCAATTAGCGTTTTTAAAAAAAAACATGTCAAGGAAAGTGAAGTAAAAGACAATACAAATACATTATTTCAAAATAATAATCACAATAATAATGAAAAATACCACATTTACAAATAGTGCTAATCCAATTCAAATTCCTCCAATAGAGATTCGAACATGAGGGATGTTCTACTTCTAACCAATATCCAAGATTTAATTCCATCCATCCAGCTTCTTCCGCTTATCCGAGGTCGGGTTGCGGGGGAAGCAGCCTAAGCAGGGAAGCCCTGACTTCCCTCTCCCCAGCCACTTTGCACAGCTCCTCCCGGGGGATTCCAAGGCCTTCCCAGGCCAGTTGGGAGACATAGTCTTCCCAACGTGTCCTGGGTCTTCCCCGTGGCCTCCTACCGGTCAGACGTACCCTTAACACCTCCCTGGGGAGGCGTTCGGGTGGCATCCTGACCAGATGCCCGAACCACCTATTTGTAAATCATTAAGCCAATGTGAAAATGTTGTTTTCACTTTCAGAAATCAACATTTTTATACAAAAATGTTTAGCTTGCAACATAATTATATTGACAAGCATTTTCTATGTTCCCTTCATCTATACATATGTCAAATTTGATATCTCCACACCCTTAACTGGCTCTCAAACGATTTCTGACCCCCTCCCAAATTCCACAAACAAATGAGTCACATCCTCTACAGCAGTGGTTCTCAAATGGGGGTACGCGTACCCCTGGGGGTACTTGAAGGTATGCCAAGGGGTACGTGAGATTTTATTTTAAATATTCTAAAAATAGCAACAATTCAAAAATCCTTTATAAATTTATTTATTGAATAATTCTTCCAACAAAATCTGAATGTAAGTTCATAAACTGTGAAAAGAATGCAGTATTCAGTGTTGACAGCTAGATTTTTTTTGTGGACATGTTTCATAAATATTGATGTTAAAGATGAATTTTTTGGTGAAGAAATGTGTTGTGATCACACATCTAGTATGTTTAGTCCCCTTTTTGTATTTTCCTATTATGTTTTGATCATGTTTTGGACTCTATCGATCCCGTTTGATAGCGCACTTCCTTGTTTATGTAACCCACAATGTCACTGCCTCTCGACACACCCTTGGACTCTGCGTTGTGTTTTTAGTGTTTATAAGGTGGGTTGTTGTGCGGAGAGATTGGACACTGGACACAGTGGTTCTGGATTGTGGATGAAACCTTGTTGCATTTATTTGCTCACACTAGTGGTCCTCTCTGGCTCTGGTCATTAAGCTTTTCAGTGGAAAAGAAAAACATTCACATTACAAATGTGTCTCAATGCAAAAGAACACATTAACATATAAATCTGTCTCATATTCAATATGCCCAGATGCTAAATAACAATAAATCACAAATCAGTAGTTCAAACACAGTGACCAGAATAAACATGTAAAAAGACATCCTTCACAACCCCATTCAATTCAGACTCTACTAAATGTTAATCACACTGGCCAACTTACATCAAACATTTAAGTACAAAAACGGAATTGCACATTTCTTCAAAACACATCAAAATGTAAGTAAACACCTTAGCTAACACTATATTGCAACGAATTCGCTGGACGGGCATTTTTAACTTTACTATCTTATAAAGTGTTCAGACAGTCATAAAACAGGTCTCACCTTTTCAGTGGAAAAGAAAAACATTGTCAAATATCAATCAATCAATCAATGTTTACTTATATAGCCCTAAATCACTAGTGTCTCAAAGGGCTGCACAAACCACCACGACATCCTCGGTAGGCCCACATAAGGGCAAGGAAAACTCACACCCAGTGGGACATCGGTGACAATAATGACTATGAGAACTTTCTTGTTCTTGTCAAAAGTCTAGCAGCCGCATTTTGTACCAACTGTAATCTTTTAATGCTAGACATGGGGAGACCCGAAAATAATACGTTACAGTAGTCGAGGCGAGACGTAACAAACGCATGGATAATGATCTCAGCGTCTTTAGTGGACAGAATGGAGCGAATTTTAGCGATATTACGGAGATGAAAGAAGGCCGTTTTAGTAACGCTTTTAATGTGTGCCTCAAAGGAGAGAGTTGGGTCGAAGATAATACCCAGATTCTTTACCGTGTCGCCTTGTTTAATTGTTTGGTTGTCAAATGTTAGAGTTGTATTATTAAATAGAGTTCGGTGTCTAGCAGGACCGATAATCAGCATTTCCGTTTTTTTGGCGTTGAGTTGCAAAAAGTTAGCGGACATCCATTGTTTAACTTCATTAAGACACGCCTCCAGCTGACTACAATCCGGCGTGTTGGTCAGCTTTAGGGGCATGTAGAGTTGGGTGTCATCAGCATAACAGTGAAAGCTAACACCGTATTTGCGTATGATGTCACCTAGCGGCAGCATGTAGATGCTGAAGAGTGCAGGGCCAAGGACCGAACCCTGGGGAACTCCACACGTTACCTTAACGTAGTCCGAGGTCACATTGTTATGGGAGACACACTGCATCCTATCAGTAAGATAAGAGTTAAACCAATGGCGCCTAGTTCTCTCTGACTATGGTGTCCACTGAGGGACAATTATTGATGTTAAAGATTAATTTTCCGGTGAAGAAATGTGTTGTGATCCGGCATCTAGTATGTTTAGTCCCCTGTGGTATATTAATGTGCATGCTGACTCAGCGTAGTTTGTCCTGACTGACTTGCCGTAGTTGAGTTGTGTCTACTTAGCATGCTCACCAAGTGCTGTACATGAGTGTTGATGATCCCTCTCTAGAGTGTATGCTACTGCTACTCCCAGTCAGATATAAAAGTTACTGAACGTGTGTGCTACCTCGTTATTTGAATACATAACATATTGGCGATGAGTTTAATCGGTTTATGAATGTTCCTTGCGGTTTTTTTTTTGGAAGCGAAGATGGCATACTTTTCCCAGCGACCGGACGAGTTTAAGTCTGAGATTGAATCATGGTCAGCCTACATTGAGCGCATGGAGTTGCTGTTTGAAGCCCATGATGTCGATGATGAAAAGAGGGTCCCATTGTTGTTAAGTTCAGTGAGGGCAGTGACATATAATAAATGGGTTGTACTTGGATAGCGCTTTTCTACCTTCAAGGTACTCAAAGCGCTTTGACACTACTTCCACATTTACCCATTCACACACACATTCACACACTGATGGAGGGAGCTGCCATGCAAGGCGCCAACCAACACCCATCAGGAGCAAGGGTGAAGTGTCTTGCTCAGGACACAACGGACGTGACGAGGTTGGTACTAGGTGGGATTTGAACCAGGGACCCTCGGGTTGCGCACGGCCACTTTTCCACTGCGCCACGCCGTTGTTGGTTTATATGTTAAACATGCTTGTATGCGTTTCCTTATGCTGTTTTATATGAATATACTTTATTAATTTGAACAAATCAGAAAAATTAGTAATAATATAATTGATTTGGGAAAACATTTATAAATGTATGTACAGTATGTTTGGATTCATTATATTTAATTCAATAACACTTATTTGGGAAAAAAAAAATAATTAGAAAAAACTATGGTGAAGCCTACTTTTTATTTGTGACAATATATTTGTATATTTAATTAAATCACATTTATTTGGACGATATTGGAAAGATGTTGAGATACATCCTTTAGTTCAGACACTATTATATCTATTTTTATTGGAGTTTATTTGATAAAATGTTTATAAATTGATTTTAATCAAATTAATTAATGTGGGTGATTAAAAAAAAAAGTCAATATTAGGTTGTTAATATTAAAAAAATAAAACAGTCACCAGCTACTCTCTATTGTGGCCACTATATGGGGAAATATGTTAACTAGACAGGACTAATCAACTTGTGTTTGGCATTAGCACTTCCTTGCCCTAAATCTGTAGACCCAACATAAGTTGTTTTGGAACACTGGAAAAAGTATTGGGTTTCAAAAGACAGGAAAAAAAAGAACATGCAGTTGTATATTTAATATGGAGACACATTGAGCCGCGTCATTCATGGCGTTGGGCAGAATGGCGTCACAGCTATGGTCATCTATATTGCGTTGCATGCACAAGTAAAGAGTGACAGTCTTATTATGAAGGACCTTTGAACGCATCACCCGAATAAATAAACCTCATTATTATGGCTTTTAGTGTAAGGATGTTCCTACAGCTTCTAATGTATTTTTTCAGTATGCTCTACATTATATATAAATGTGTCGGACTGTTTGGTTGATAATGCAACATTGTACCTTGGCACATGACGACGATAGAAGGGGTGGGAGGGGAGGAGGGGGTTACAAGGTAAAGTAGGTGCAGGCATTAATAGGACTGGAGCTGGGTAAGCATATGGACTTCTGCGCAATTTGGTTCAGCCTGATTTGCCCGAAAACCAAACATTTGACCAGATTGTGGACACTCTGAAAGACTATTATGAGCCAAAGCCGTTGGTTATTGCCAAACGCTTCAGGTACCGCAAGTGTGTTCAGAAAAGCAACCAGACGGTTACGGAATATGCCGCTGAGCTGCGTCAACTAGCTGCAAAGTGTGATTTTGGTGACGGACTGGATGAGGCTCTGCGTGATGGCTTTGTCAGCGGGGTCAGTTCTGAGGCATGTCGACGCAAGTTGCTCTCGGAGGACAGACGGACTTTTGCAAGAGCTGTGGAGCTGGCTGTCAACATGGAGACGGCAGTTGAGAAAGGGTGATGACGTCACCTCAGCTGTTCACAAGGTAAAGGAGAGGCAAAGACGGCGCTCGCCTTCAGAACAACAGGCATGCTGCAGATGCAAAGGCAAGAATCATAATGCAAGTGACTGCTACTACAAGAATGCAAAGTGTCATAAATGTGATAAAATGGGGCACATACAGAAAGCATGCAGATCTGGAGGACCAGCACGTGAAAATAAATATGATAAAAAAGGGAAGAAAAGCAGTGAGCGAAGAGAGGAGAAGGACAGCACTGCTTTCGATACTGTCGATCATAATATTTTATTAGAACGTATCAAAACACGAATTGGTATGTCAGACTTAGCCCTGTCTTGGTTTAACTCTTATCTTACTGATAGGATGCAGTGTGTCTCCCATAACAATGTGACCTCGGACTACGCTAAGGTAACGTGTGGAGTTCCCCAGGGTTCGATCCTTGGCCCTGCACTCTTCAGCATCTACATGCTGCCGCTAGGTGACATCATACGCAAATACGGTGTTAGCTTTCACTGTTACGCTGATGACACCCAACTCTACATGCCCCTAAAGCTGACCAACACGCCGGATTGTAGTCAGCTGGAGGCGTGTCTTAATGAAATTAAACAATGGATGTCCGCTAACTTTTTGCAACTCAACGCCAAAAAAACGGAAATGCTGATTATCGGTCCTGCTAGACACCGACCTCTATTTAATAATACAACTCTAACATTTGACAACCAAACAATTAAACAAGGCGACACGGTAAAGAATCTGGGTATTATCTTCGACCCAACTCTCTCCTTTGAGGCACACATTAAAAGCGTTACTAAAACGGCCTTCTTTCATCTCCGTAATATCGCTAAAATTCGCTCCATTCTGTCCACTAAAGACGCTGAGATCATTATCCATGCGTTTGTTACGTCTCGTCTCGATTACTGTAACGTATTATTTTCGGGTCTCCCCATGTCTAGTATTAAAAGATTACAGTTGGTACAAAATGCGGCTGCTAGACTTTTGACAAGAACAAGAAAGTTTGATCACATTACGCCTGTACTGGCTCACCTGCACTGGCTTCCTGTGCACTTAAGATGTGACTTTAAGGTTTTACTACTTACGTATAAAATACTACACGGTTTAGCTCCATCCTATCTTGCCGATTGTATTGTACCATATGTCCCGGCAAGAAATCTGCGTTCAAAGGACTCCGGCTTATTAGTGATTCCCAAAGCCCAAAAAAAGTCTGCGGGCTATAGAGCTTTTTCATTTCGGGCTCCAGTACTCTGGAATGCCCTCCCGGTAACAGTTCGAGATGCCACCTCAGTAGAAGCATTTAAGTCTCACCTTAAAACTCATTTGTATACTCTAGCTTTTAAATAGACTCCCTTTTTAGACCAGTTGATCTGCCGTTTCTTTTCTTTTTCTTCTATGTCCCACTCTCCTTTGTGGAGGGAGTCCGGTCCGATCCGGTGGCCATGTACTGCTTGCCTGTGTATCGGCTGGGGACATCTCTGCGCTGCTGATCCGCCTCCGCTTGGGATGGTTTCCTGCTGGCTCCGCTGTGAACGGGACTCTCGCTGCTGTGTTGGATCCGCTTTGGACTGGACTCTTGCGACTGTGTTGGATCCATTATGGATTGAACTTTCACAGTATCCTGTTAGACCCGCTCGACATCCATTGCTTTCCTCCTCTCCAAGGTTCTCATAGTCATCATTGTCACCGACGTCCCACTGGGTGTGAGTTTTCCTTGCCCTTATGTGGGCCTACCGAGGATGTCGTAGTGGTTTGTGCAGCCCTTTGAGACACTAGTGATTTAGGGCTATATAAGTAAACATTGATTGATTGATTGATTGATTGATTGAAGGACAGGCTATGTGCAAACTGACAAAAATGAAGATGATGTTGGTGATATTTTGACTG
The DNA here is from genome assembly GCF_033978795.1 of Nerophis ophidion. Lineage (NCBI taxonomy): Eukaryota > Metazoa > Chordata > Actinopteri > Syngnathiformes > Syngnathidae > Nerophis > Nerophis ophidion. The sequence continues at coordinate 77,345,783 of NC_084614.1, forward strand.
TTTTCAGCACAAATGGTGCAGGCCGACAGCCATACAAGGCCATTTGTGTATCTGCGCAACACCGCAGGAGAGAAACCCAAATGGATTCCTGGGGTAGTGACACAACAGACTGGTCCAGCGTCATACCGAGTGCAAGGCGAGACACCAGACCAAGTGTACCGGCGTCACGGAGATCAGCTGAGACCTCGCTACCTTCCTGATACTCCAGATTCAGAGCCTGCAGGTGAAACTGAGTCAGCTGAGCGGAACGGACTCCGCAGAACCTGAACCACCAGCTTTTGAGTTGGAACCGCCAGTGCTGCCTGACCCAGAGACAGAGACTTTGAGACGCTCAGAGCGTACTATCAGGCGACCTCAGCGTTACAGGGACTGATTCTTTTCAGAAGGGAGTTTTTCATTTGTTATTAAAGAGGGTTGAATTTGAGTTTGAATGCACTATCTGGTATAACATCTGTGACATTTTTGTGTTTGTTTATTACAGCATTGAAGAATTGAATGTTGCCGTATTGAAAGTGTGTACTGATTTTGCATTGCCTTTGATCTATGAGGGGAGGTGATGTGGTGTATTAATGTGCATGCTGACTCAGCGTTGTTTGTCCTGACTGACTTGCCGTAGTTGAGTTGTGTCTACTTAGCATGCTCACCAAGTGCTGTACATGAGTGTTGATGATCCCTCTCTAGAGTGTATGCTACTGCTACTCCCAGTCAGATATAAAAGTTACTGAACGTGTGTGCTACCTCGTTATTCGAATATATAACAACGTCTTAACTTTCACCTCCGTTATGTCTCCCAAGCGTGAGGCGTCCCTGCTGGGGTAACGGGACACGCATCTGCCTCGCATGGGTTCGATTCCCGGCCAGGGTTGCATCAGGAAGTTTCATCCTGAGTAAAAAAGTCAGCAGAAAGCCTTCATGAGATGGACTCGCTGTGGCCAAAGTGCTGAACGTGGGGGAAAAGTGTGAGGCAGACGCTTCTGCTGGCAGAATATCAAAGAAAGTGAAAGTAAAAGTAGACATGGTAAAGCCAAACATTAAACTCGATGGTGATCATTTTTATTTTTATTTTGTCGTACCTGTCAAAGGTGAACACACTTATCCACGTAGGTGAGTAGTAACGAGTTACATTTACTTAGATAAGAAACACAACTTTTACTTTGCTATATAACATATTCAATATATGTATAAAAATATACATTTAGGCCTCCACTCAGGCTTCATCCCAGGGACCCCAAAGGATTTTGGTCAAAAATATATTTAAAATGTGTCATTATTTTGTATTATTATTATTCCAGGTTTAAATCTGTAGATCAACATTAGGTCTATCTGTCAATATAACCTTTTCAAAGATTTAAGTTGTATGCCCTTTTTGTCAAAGAAAACCCTCTTTTGTTATGGAAAAAAACACAAAATATGCAATAGTTTCCCCCAACAGAATTTTAAAGTGGAATATTTGAGAGTATATAATAATTGGAGGCTTAAAAATGTCAACGCATCAATCAATCAATCAATGGGAAAGTCAAAGGAACTCGGCACAGGTCTGAAAAAACGAATCATTTATTTGAACAAGTCAGGAAAGTCACTTGGAGCCAGTTCAAAGCAGCTTAAGGTCCCAAGAGCAAGTGTGCAGACTACTATTCATAAGTATAATGTGCATGGCACAGTTTTGTCACTGCCACGATCAGGAAGAAAGCGCAAGTTATCACCTGTTGCTGAGAGAAAATTGGTCAGGATGATCAAGAGTCAACCGAGAACCACCAAAAAGCAGGTCTGCAATGAACTGGAAGCTGCTGGCTACCATGCAAGAAGGACGACCTTGCTCTAGGAGCAGCACCTTAAGGCTTGTCTAAAGTTTGCTGCTGCTCACATACTGTAAGACTTTCTAGAGAAAAGTTCTGTGTTCAGATGAAACAAAAATTGAGCTGTGTGGCCACATTACCCAGCAATATGTTTGAAGGAGCAAAGGTGAGGCATTTAATCCCAGGAACACCATACCTACCGTCAAGCATAATGGTGGTAGTATAATGGTCTGGGCCTGTTTTTGCTGCCAATGGAACTGGTGCTTTACAGAGAGTAAACGGGACAATGAAAAAAGAATTACCTCCAAATTTTTCAGGCCAACCTAAAATCATCAGCCCGGAGGTTGGGTTTTGGGCGCAGTTGGGTGTTCCAACAGGACCCCAAACACACGTAATAAAGGAATGGCTCAATCAGGCTGGAATGAAGGTTTTGGAATGGCCTTCCCAAAATCCTGATTTAAATATTTGGACAATACTGAAGAAACAAGTCCATGTCAGAAAATCAACAAATGTAGACCCAGAAAGGATCCGTGGAAGAGCCAGGCTTCATGAGTGTTTTTTGTGACGGGCAAGTATGTGCTCCAATCACTCTAATCACACAAAATAAAGAGTTTTACAGATTGTTGGAAACTCAAGGCAGCCATGACATTGTTCTTTACAAGTGTGTGTAAACTTTTGACCATGAGTGTACATAACTCCACATGTGTTCATTCATAGTTTTGATGCATTCAGTGACAATCTACAAGGTAAATAGTCATGAAAATAAAGACAACTCATTGAATGAGAAGGTGTGTCCAAACGTTTGGCCTGTACTATATATATATATATATATATATATATATATATACATATATATATATATATTCAATGGGTTGTCTTTATTGGAAGAGTGGCAGTGCGCAACCCGACGGTCCCTGGTTCAATCCCCACCTAGTACCAACCTCGTCACGTCCGTTGTGTCCTGAGCAAGACACTTCACCCTTGCTCCTAATGGGTGCTGGTTAGCGCCTTGCATGGCAGCTCCTCCATCAGTGTGTGAATGTGTGTGTGAATGGGTGAATGTGGAAGTAGTGTCAAAGCGCTTTGAGTACCTTGAAGGTAGAAAAGCGCTATACAAGTACAACCCATTTATTTATTTATCATTTAATGTTTATTTATATAGCCCTAAATCACAAATGTCTCAAAGGACTGTACAAACCACTACGACTACGACATCCTCGGAAGAACCCACATAAGGGCAAGGAAAACTCACACCCAGTGGGACGCCAGTGACAATGACTATGAGAAACCTTGGAGAGGACCTCAAATGTGGGCAACCCCTCCCCCCTCCCCTCTAGGGGACCAAAAGCAATGGATGTCGAGCGGGTCTAACATGATACTGTGAAAGTTCAATCCATAGTGGCTCCAACACAGCCGCGGGAGTTCAGTTCAAAGCGGATCCAAGACTGCAGCGAGAGTCCCGTCCACAGGAAACCATCCCAAGCGAGGCGGATCAGCAGCGTAGAGATGTCCCCAACCGATACACAGGTGAGCGGTCCATCCTGGGTCCCGACGAGCGGTCCATCCTGGGTCTCGATTCTGGACAGCCAGTATTTCATCCATGGTCATCGGACCGGACCCCCTCCACAAGGGAGGGGATGACCCTCATTAACTAATAACGTTTTGGGAGACAATTATCTGATGTTTAGAAAACCCAATATTATAGGTAGTGGGTGTGTTGTCCGTCTCAAGATCAATAATACAGACGAGGCGTGTTGTCTGAGTTTTCAACGTTTACTTTTTTAGAGCGTGCATATCACAACATCCAAACTGTCAACATGGCCACATACCACTCCCCGCACCGCGCATGCTCGTCACTCTCGTTGCATGCTGGGTAGTGTAGTTCTATTATTCCCTGGCTCATAACATCACATCTTTCCCCCTATAAAGAAATAGTGTTTAACTCAAAGTGTTATTTTTTTAAACTACTTTTTCCATTTTTTTTTTTAGCATTGTAACCACACAAAAATGTCAAAGCATTTATGTCAACGCTTTTTTTTTTTTTTTAACAACTTGCAAAAACCAAGAGTTCTTAACAACTCTCAATCAGCCTCTTAGGTGGCTGAACATGTCTCTTAGGTCTAGACAGTCTCTCAACAGTAGGTGACGCGGACACTGCTGTCAGTCCTTGGTCAGCAAGGTTAGGCTCCGTGTCAACAAGTTCTGCAGGTCCAGCTGAGTCCTGTTGAGCCTTTTCCTGAGCTGCAATGTTTCCTTCAGTCAACTGTAGTTGAAGATCCGTACGGTTCCTTCTCAGAGACGGTCCATTTTCCATCTGGATCCTATATGAGCGTGGAGCAACTTCCTCTTCCACCTGTCCTTTTTGTCTCCAGGTGCCTGTAGAAATGTCTCTGAGACGCACAACATCTCCTGGCCTCAGCATAGGCAGGTGTTTTGCAGTTCTATCATGCAGATGTTTTTGCTTTGCTTTTTGTACTTCCTTAGCTTGTCTGACCTTGTGTGCGCCTTTGGGTGTCAGCAAATCCTCGTTGACTGGTAGGTTGGAGCGAATGCGCCTACCCATCAGCATTTGGGCTGGTGACAGTCCATTTTGTAGAGGTGCACTCCGGTAGATCAGTAAACTTTTCTGAAAGTCATCTTTGTCCTGTGATTTCTTTAACAAGTTCTTTACAGTTTTAACAGAGCATTCTGCCAAGCCGTTGGACTTTGGATAAGTTGGACTTGACGTAGAGTGTTGAAACCCCCATTCCTTGGCAAAGGCAGCAAACTCACAGCTAGAAAACTGGGGACCATTGTCGGACAACAGTTCGCATGGAACACCATGTCTGGCGAAAACAGTCTTTAAATAACTGACAACTGCTTTGCTCGATGTTGACTGCAACGCTCCAATTTCAGGATAGTTCGAAAAGTAATCTGTGACTACCACGTAGCTCCTTCCATCAAAGTCAAATAGATCAGTTCCTACTTTGTAGTAAGGTCTGTGTGGCACTGGATGAGTCATCAGTGGCTCCGCTTGTTGTTTTGGCCTGTAAGTTCGGCAAATTCCACATGACGCTGTTGTTTGGCTAATATCGTGATTGATCCTTGGCCAGTACATTACTTCTCTAGCCCTCCGTTTACACTTGACTTCACCAAGGTGGCCTTCGTGTATCTTTTCGAGCATCTGCTTGCGCAGTGAGTACGGAATAACAAATTTGCTCCCTTTTAGCACAATATCTTCCACCACTGTGAGCTCAGCTCTACAATTCCAATAGTCTTGTATTTTCAAGGGGCAATCCTTTTTGTTGTCAGGCCATCCATTCTGTACTGCGCTCTTGAGTTCTTTCATAGTTTCATCTTCAATAGTCTCTCTCCGTATTTGTTCTGTTCTGTCTGCAGTCACCGGCAAAGATGTCACAACCATATCTACATATGCCTGTATCTCAGTGCTATTTTCACTGTCTGCAAGTTCTCTTTTATCCACCGCTCTAGACAATGTGTCGGCTGTGTACATATATTTTCCTTGTGTATATATCATGTGCACGTCATATTTTTGCAGTCGAATTAGCATGCGCTGTATTCGTACTGGACAGTCATTCAACGGTTTGTTCATGATGGACACCAACGGTTTGTGATCGGTTTCCACTTGAAACATCTGTCCATATGAAGAGTTCATACGCAAAAACCGATAAACGCCATTTTGATAAAGTTTAGCCCAGCCTCGGTAATATATAGTCCGCCACTTCTATTGTGGTATACCAAAATCAAATTGTTTGCAAATGCAGACAAATGCCGCTTTTAACGTCATTTAGTTCAGCGATTTATTGCAAAGGCCGATAAGCGCCATGGATCATTTACCACAAAAGCCGATATATCCGTTTGCCCAACCAGCGCTGCAGTACGGGATCACGTGACAAACAAAATGGCGGCGCGCACGGAGTCACTCAGTGTTGTTATCCACGCATGAATAATTTGGAAGCTTCTCCTGTCAACAAAACTGTTAAGCCAGCGAAAAAAACTGACGTGTTGAAGTTATTATTTGATGTTGGCGCTAGCACGCGTGTCTGTGAGTTTTACACCGCTGCGTTAAACGATGTTGTCGAGCATGGAGCTAATGTCGATAGCGATGATGAGTCAGCTGTTATCTGCACAGGAGTGTTTTTGATTGGCAAACCAGGTTGAGCATTTGTGCTTGTTTTATTAATAAAATATTGTCTTAATTGCAACACTTTTTTTTTTGTTTTTTCATTTGGTGCTGAAAAGCACAAGGTAAATATGTGAGGTCACAGTTCCAAAAAAGCATGTCCGGTTAGCAAGTACGAAAAAACAATGTTCGCAGGGACAGCTAGATTTATACGTAGCAGGGGATCGAAACTGTTAAATAATGAAGTAAAGAAATGTGAACAGTTGTTACCTTGAAATGTGGCTTTCGATACATTTCACGTTCTGTTTTTCTCTCTATCTTTATATTGAATATTATGCGAAATAAAGACCGCAAAGAAAACGATTTTGGAGATATCTGTTTTTGCAACATATCCTAATTTGGATATATCTGCTTTTGACGTAAAACCACATCAAACACTCTTACTTGAAAGCCATTCATTACATCAGCATTTCTTAAAAGTTTAGGCTTTCATGACTTGCTTATGTTGATATTAAATAAACCATTGTACGCTTGTACATGTACCGGCAACACCAGCAGGCAGAAAATCGTTAATATACAGAATCGGTCAAAATGGATTTATCTGCTTTTGCATATGAACTCTTCATATACATATTGATGGAAACGCTCACATGCATACAAACTTGCCAACAGTTCTTTCTCGATTTGAGCATACCTGGTCTCGGCACTTGTCAGTGCTCTGGATGCATAGGCGACAGGTAGCCACTGCTCTTCATGTTGCTGCAGTAGCACTGCTCCCAAGCCGTACTGTGATGCATCTGCCGAGATCCTGGTGCTCTTCTCGGGGTCATAAAACTTTAACACGGGCTCCTGTGTAAGAGTCTCTTTCAGTCTCAGAAAACATTGTTCTTGCTCGTGGCACCATATCCATTCATTCTTTTGTTCAAGAAGATTCCTGAGAGGTGCTGACTGTGTTGACAGTTGTGGGACAAACTTAGCAAGATAGGTGACCATCCCTAGGAAACGTCTGACCTCATCTTTGTTGGTTGGCCTTTCCATGTTGTGGATTGCTGAAGTTTTTCTCGGGTCTGGCTTCACGCCCTCTTCACTCACAACATCTCCCACAAAGGTAAGTGACTTCACTCCAAACTTACATTTTTCTTTGTTAAGTTTCAGGTTCACCTCCCTTGTCTTGTCTAGCACTTGTCTCAGTCTTTCGTCGTGTTCTTTTTGTGTTGAGCCCCACACTATGATATCATCCATCATTGTATGTGCTCAAAAATCATGTGAATGGTCTTGTGATATACTTCAGGCGCTGACAAGATGCCGTATGGTAGACGAAGAAACCTGTACCTGCCCTCCGGTGTGTTAAATGTGCACAGTCTTGAGCTCTCCTCGTCAAGCTTCATCTGCCAGAAACCTGATGAAGCATCTAATTTGCTGAACCATTTTGCACCAGCAAATTGTGCCATTATCTCTTCCCTGGTTGGTAACTTAAAGTGCTCTCTTCTGATCGCTTTATTTAGGTCTCTTGGATCCAAGCATATTCTTAGGGCACCTGTTTTCTTTTGCACAACAACCAGCGAGCTGACCCATTCAGTTGGCTCATCTATTCTCTTAATGACTCCCAACTTTTCCATTCGCGCTAGTTCATCTTTCAGTTTTTCACGCAGAGCAAATGGGACTTTCCTGCACGGGTGAACAACAGGAAACACATTTTTATGAATGATGATGAATGTTTATTTATATAGCCCCAAATCACAAATGTCTCAAAGGACTGCACAAATCATTACGACTACAACATCCTCGGAAGAACCCACAAAAGGGCAAGGAAAACTCACACCCAGTGGGCAGGGAGAATTCACATTCAGTGGGACGCCAGCGACAATGCTGACTATGAGAAACCTTGGAGAGGACCTCAGATGTGGGCAACCCCCCCCCCTCTAGGGGACCGAAAGCAATGGATGACGAGCGGGTCCAACATGATACTGTGAAAGTTCAATCCATAGTGGCTCCAAGACAGCAGCGAGAGTCCCGTCCACAGGAAACCATCTGAAGCGGATCAGCAGCGTAGAGATGTCCCCAACCGATACAGGCGAGCGGTCCATCCTGGGTCCTGACGAGCGGTCCATCCTGGGTCTCGACTCTGGACAGTCAGTACTTCATCCATGGTCATCGGACCGGACCCCCTCCACAAGGGAGGGGGGGACATAGGAGAAAGAAAAGAAGCGGCAGATCAACTGGTCTAAAAAGGAGGTCTATTTAAAGGCTAGAGTATACAAATGAGTTTTAAGATGAGACTTAAATGCTTCTACTGAGGTAGCATCTCAAACTGTTACCGGGAGGGCATTCCAGAGTACTGGAGCCCGAACGGAAAACGCTCTCTAGCCCGCAGACTTTTTTTGAGCTCTAGGAATCACTAATAAGCCGGAGTCTTTTGAACGCAGATTTCTTGCCGGGACATACGGTACAATACAATCGGCAATATAGGCTGGAGCTAGACCGTGTAGTATTTTATACGTAAGTAGTAAAACCTTAAAGTCACATCTTAAGTGCACAGGAAGCCAGTGCAGGTGAGCCAGTACAGGTGTAATGTGATCAAACTTTCTTGTTCTTGTCAAAAGTCTAGCAGCCGCATTTTGTACCAACTGTAATCTTTTAATGCTAGACATGGGGAGACCAGAAAATAATACGTTACAGTAATCGAGACGAGACGTAACAAACGCATGGATAATGATCTCGGCGTCTTTAGTGGACAAAATGGAGCGAATTTTAGCGATATTACGGAGATGAAAGAAGGCCGTTTTAGTAACGCTTTTAATGTGTGACTCAAAGGAGAGAGTTGGGTCGAAGATAATACCCAGATTTTTTACAGAGTCACCTTGTTTTATTATTTGGTTGTCAAATGTTAAAGTTGTATTATTAAATAGAGGTCGGTGTCTAGCAGGACCGATAATCAGCATTTCCGTTTTTTTGGCATTAAGTTGCAAAAAGTTAGCGGACATCCATTGTTTAATTTCATTTAGACACGCTTCCAACTGACTACAGTCCGGCATGTTGGTCAGCTTTAGGGGCATGTAAAGTTGGGTGTCATCAGCATAACAGTGAAAGCTAATACCGTATTTGCATATTTTATGTAGTCCAGGTAGACATCCAAGTCCTTGAAAGCAGTCTTTATACTCTTCCATGAGTGAGTCTTGAGCATTTGCAGTTTCTTGAGATGTCACCACAAACACTCTTTTGACAAGGTTAAGCTTTGTGCATGCACTGAGTCCCAGGATTGGTTGTACTCTCATATCCACAATCAGCAGCTTTGCTCTCATTTGTCGACCCTTGTGTTTAAAAGTTGCAATACATCCGCCTTTAACAGGAACTCGTTCTCCAGTGTATCCACTTACTTTGGTTTTTACTGGACGGATTTTGCTCTTTACAGTCAGTGTTTTGTAATCTTCCAAAGATAGCAGGTTTACGTGAGCACCTGTATCTAACTTGAATGGTATTGTCGTCTGATTCACTGTAATTGGAACAATCCATTCTTCTTTTTCAATTGTGCACGCTTGCACCACATTGACAATAAACTCGTCCTTATCATCATCTTCTTCAACTGTGTGAACTTTCTGTCTTGAAGCTGCTTTACAACACTTTGCATAGTGATTGCTCCTTCCACAGTTGTTACATGTTTTTCCATATGCACGACAATATTTTGGCTTGTGGCTGCCTCCACATTTACCACATTTAAATTCCACAGATTTGTCTTTTTGATCCTTTTGTTTGGTACACATTTTCTTTTTCCATTGTTCTTTATGTATGGCATTAACTGTTGTTTCACCTCTTCGTAGTTCCTTTGCTTGTGCTCTGGTGGTCTCAGCTGCTCTACACATACTGACACACTTATCTATCAATCAATCAATCAATCAATGTTTACTTATATAGCCCTAAATCACAAGTGTCTCAAAGGGCTGCACAAACCACTACGACATCCTCGGTAGGCCCACATAAGGGCAAGGAAAACTCACACCCAGTGGGACGTCAGTGACAATGATGACTATGAGAACCTTGGAGAGGAGGAAAGCAATGGATGTCGAGCGGATCTAACATGATACTGTGAAAGTTCAATCCATAATGGATATAACACAGTCGCGAGAGTCCAGTCCAAAGAGGATCCAAGACACAGCAGCGAGAGTCCCGTTCACAGCGGAGCCAGCAGGAAACCATCCCAAGCGTAGGCGGACCAGCAGCGCAGAGATGTCCCCAGCCGATACACAGGCGAGCAGTACATGGCCACCGGATCGGACCGGACCCCCTCCACACGGGAGAGTGGGACATAGAAGAAAAAGAAAAGAAACGGCAGATCAACTGGTCTAAAAAGGGAGTCTATTTAAAGGCTAGAGTATACAAATGAGTTTTAAGGTGAGACTTAAATGCTTCTACTGAGGTGGCATCTCGAACTGTTACCGGGAGGGCATTCCAGATTACTGGAGCCCGAACGGAAAATGCTCTCTAGCCCGCAGACTTTTTTTGGGCTTTGGGAATCACTAATAAGCCGGAGTCCTTTGAACGCAGATTTCTTGCCGGGACATATGGTACAATACAATCGGCAAGATAAGATGGAGCTAGACCGTGTAGTATTTTATACGTAAGTAGTAAAACCTTAAAGTCACATCTTAAGTGCACAGGAAGCCAGTGCAGGTGAGCCAGTACAGGCGTAATGTGATCAAACTTTCTTGTTCTTGTCAAAAGTCTAGCAGCCGCATTTTGTACCAACTGTAATCTTTTAATGCTAGACATCTAACGTAAGCCCAGTTTCTCGAAGCAGTCTTTCTCTTAGTGCATTATCCATTGTACCACAAACAATCCTATCTCTCACTAATGAGTCTCTCAGAGTGTCAAATTCACATGTTTTGCTTAGTGTATGAAGCTCCGCCATGTACTGATCAAAAGGTACTCCTTGCTTTTGGTCATGTGTGAAAAACTTATACCTCTCAAATGTCACGTTTTGACGAGGCACAAAGTATTCTTCGAACTTTGTCATTAGCTGTTCCAGTGTCAAATTAGCTTCATCCAGCTGAAAGCTATTATATATATCCAAAGCATCTTCTCCAATAACATGCAAAAGAATGTGAGCTTTCAGCTTTTCATTGTCACCTCCTGCTCCGCTTGCTGCTAAATATATATTAAATCTTTGCTTAAAACGCTTGCAGTTATCAGCAAGATTAGCAGTTAGTAGCATTGGGCTAGGTGGACTTAGCTTTTCCATGACTGTACTTTGGGTAAGTTACCGGGACTACACAGCTCTTTGTGTTGTTGGCTTTCTTCCAACTTGGGCACAAGATCCTCTTCTATTTGTTTAATCTGTCTCTTGTCCTCTGTGTCACTTTACCGCCGCTCATAGTCTTCACACACCGTAGCAAACTCCTCAGAAATGTGGCGTCCTTCGTTGCATTCTGGGTAGTGTAGTTCTATTATTCCCTGGCTCATAACATCACAGTGGGCGGTTTTAAGGAGTTGTTGATAAAATTATCCGTAGTAGCAATATTAATAATGTTGCGTTTATTATGCACCAGCGACCCCAAAAAGGGAATTAGTGGCAGAAAATGGATAGATGGATGGATCAGTCCAGAGAAGGAGTCTCCCCTGCTCTAGAGTCCAGTGGTGACATGCTATACACCACTGCATCCAATGCTTTGCATTGGCCTTGGTGATTTATGGCTTAGATGCAGCTGCCTGGCCATGGAAACCCATTCCATGAAGCTCTCTGCGTACTGTACTTGGGCTAATTGAAAGGTTTGGAGCTCTGTAGCAACTGACTGTGCATAAAGTCTTTGCACTATGCGCTTCAGCGTCCGCTGACGTCTCTTGTCAGTTTACGTGGTTGAGTTGCTGTTGTTCCCAAACCCTTCACTTTTCTTGTAATAAAGTCGACTTTGGAATATTTAGGAGCGAGGAAATTTCACGACTGGATTTGTTGCACAGGTGGCGTCCTATGACAGTTTCACGCTGGAAATCACTGAAAGCGGCCCATTCTTTCACAAATGTTTGTAGAAACAGTCTCCATGCCTAAGTGCTTGATTTGATACACCGGGCCAAGTGATTAGGACACCTGATTCTCATCATTTGGATGGTTGGCCAAATACTTTATAGAATGTTTTATCGAATGCATGTTTTATTGATATTATATGTCCATCGCGATATGTTTTGATATCATTATAACGCTCTGCCGTGGCTTTCTATTGTGTGCGTGCGTGTGTTTTTTGTTTTGTTTTTTTTAATGGAGGTGCCAACCCTCCCCCCACCTCGCTGTCGGCCAGCAATGTTATCGCCGGCGAGTTGTTGCCAGCCGGGTGGATGACTTCAGGGAAGCTTTAAAAAAAAAAAAAGCGCCGTCAGCACCGGCGAACCTGCACCGTTCAGACTCAGCAATGAAGCCGGAGAACGCGACGCTCTTCGCTTCCCCGACAATAAAAGTCGAGTCACCCCGCGGTAGTTGGCCGCCGCAGACGGGGAGATTAACCGTTGGCACCACGCTGATAACGGGCGGGTGATTTGTGGCGCTGAAGCCGTCAACACGAGGAGGCGCATTAGTGGAATGATCCCCGGCTGGAGCTGCGTGTTCCAGCAGGCCCTCGTTACAAGGACCACGTGGGAGCGCCCGCGCGGGCCTTAATTGTGTCGGCGAGTCAGCGTTTTTTTCAAAGTTGACCTCTTTTTCAAGACCTCTGCAGTTAGTTTGCAGAATTGTATTTACAACTACGGATGGGTGCTGTTAACATCTGAACCCAAACCGTATATCGTCACCAAAATGTCCATCTATCTTACTCCCGGTACCAGGCAATCAATACCAGTACTCAAAGGTACTGATTATTGGTGCTTTTGTGTGTGTTAAAGGCCTACTGAAACCTACTACTAGCGACCACGCGGTCTGATAGTTTATATATCAATGATGAAATATTAACATTGCAACACATGCCAATACGGCCTTTTTAGTTTACTAAATTGCAATTTTAAATTCCATGCCGAAGTATCTGTCACGCCTGTAAGTTATGTTTTGGTCATGCAATGTTTAGTTTTTGGACATTTAGTCACGTTTTGCACTTCCTGGTTTTCCATCCATCCATCCATTCTCTACCGCTTATTCCCTTTCGGGGTCGCGGGGGGCGCTGGCGCCTATCTCAGCTACAATCGGGCGGAAGGCGGGGTACACCCTGGACAAGTCGCCACCTCATCACAGGGCCAACACAGATAGACAGAAAACATTCACACTCACATTCACACACTAGGGCCAATTTCCTGGATTTGTTTGTTTATATATATATATATACATATATATATATATATATATATATATATATATATGTATTATTGGTGTTTATGTTTTTTCTTTTATAGGCCCTGCTTTATAGAAGAAACAACATTTTTTTTCAATATGGCAAACAAAATATGCAACATTTTCCCCCAAAAACCTCTCAAAGTGGAATATTTAATGTGACGTCGTTGGAGCCTTGAATAGGTCAATAATCCATAATGACACTGATTTTGATTTATTATTTTGTTTTTAGTAAACAACAGCCTAGATGGCAGCTTTGTGTTATTAGAGTAAACATTGCAACATTTTCTTGTCACATTTCACCTGTTTGCTCTTTAATAGCACTTTTTCGGTTTGTTATTTTTTTAATCGTATTTTTAGAATGTGCTTAGGGCCGTTAAAAAATTACCCCCGGGCCGCACTTTGGACACCCCTGTACGAGGATGACAGGGGATGCAAAACAATAACACATGCCCTTCTTATTTATGATTTACTTTTTAAATTTGATCTCAGTTCTGTACACTGCTGCTGGAATTTTTAATTTTCCCGAGGGAACTCTACTGAAGGAATCAATAAAGTACTATCCTTCTATCTATCCTCGTTCATCCATGCGGACTTGGCTCTCTTGGTTGCTTTGTTGGGTCGGCTCCTGTCTCCGGCCATACTCCCCCCACCACAGCAGACGTTGGCGTGGAACACCACAGAGTGTATATGTTTGTTTTTTGTTGTTGTTTTACTTTTGCGTCTGGTTGCATCAGCTCTCATCTTTTAAAGTCTTTAATGTCCTTTGTGTTCTTTGACGATTCTTTCTTACACACATGTTTATGTGTGCAATGGCTATGAGTTTTTTGTCCCCTTGGCCTCAGTCTGGACCCCCTCTACAGGGGCCCAGATGTTTGCTGTTGCACAAGCATGGGATAAAGTGTGTAACTTTTTGTCTGTAAAATACATAATTGCAGTTTTTTTTATTAGCATGGATGAAATCTAGGAACAACATTTCATAATTAATATTTAAAACCCCAAACCAGTGAAGTTGGCACGTAGTGTAATTCGTAAAATAAAAACAGAATACAATGATTTGCAAATCCTTTTCAACTCATATTCAATTGAATAGACTGCAAATACAAGATATTTAATGTTCGAACTAAGAAACTTTTTTTTTTTTGGCAAATATTCATCATCTTAGAAATTAATGCCAGCAACACAGTGCAAAAAAAGTTGGCACATGGGCATTTTTTACCACTGTGTTACATGGCCTTTCCTTTTAACAACACTCAGTAAACGTTTGGGAACTGAGGAGACTGATTTTTTAAACTTTCCAGGTGGAATTATTTCCCATTCTTGCTTGATTTACAGCTTAAGTTGTTCAACAGTTCGGGATCTCGTTTGTGGTATTTTAGGCTTCATAATGTGCCACACATTTTCAATGGGAGACAGGTCTGGACTACAGGCAGGCCAGTCCAGTACACTCCTCTTTTACTACAAAGCCACACTGTTGTAACACGTGGCTTGGCATTGTCTTGCTGAAATAAGCAGGGGCGTGCATGATGACGTTGCTTGGATGGCAACATATGTTGCTCCAAAACCTGTATGTACCTTTCAGTATTAATGGTGCCTTCAGAGATGTGTAAGTTACCCATGCCTTGGGCACTAATACACCCCCACACCATCACAGATGCTGGCTTTTCAACTTTGCGCCTAGAACTATCCGCATGGTTCTTTTCCTCTTTGATCTGGAGGACACAACGTCCACAGTTTCCAAAAAACAATTTGAAATGTGGCCTCGTCAGACCGCACAACTCTTTTACACTTTGCATCAGTCCATCTTGGATGAGCTCGGGTTTAGCGACGCTGGCAGAATTTCTGGGTGTTGTTGATAACTGGCTTTCGCTTTGAATAGTACAGTTTTAACTTGTACTTACAGATGTAGCAACCAACTGTAGTTACTGACAGTGGTTTTCTGAAGTGTTCCTGAGCCCATGTGGTGATGACCTTTACACACTGATGCCACTTTTTGATTCAGTACCACCTGAGGGATCGAAGGTCAAGGGGATTCAATGTTGGTTTTCAGCCTTGCTGCTTACGTGCAGGGATTTACCCAGATTCTCTGAACCTTGTGATTATATTACGGACCGCAGATGGTGAAATCCCTAAATTCCTTGCAATAGCTAGTTGAGAGATGTTGTTTTTAAACATTTGTTCATGAAGTGGTGACCCTCGCCCCATCCTTGTTTGTGAATGAACAAAAATGTCATGGAAGCTGCTTTTATTCCCAATCATGGCACCCACCTGTTCCCAAGTAGCCTGTTCACCTGTGGGATGTTTCAAATAAGTGTTTGATGAGCATTCCTCAACTTTCTCAGTCTTTTTTGCCACTTGTGCCATATTTTTCCAAACATGTTGCAGGCAATTCCAAATGAGCTAATACTTGCAAAAAATAAAGTTTTCTAGTTTGAGCGTTTAGTATCTTGTCTTTGCAGTCTATTCAATTGAATATGGGTTGAAAAAGATTTGCAAATCACTGTTTTCTGTTTTTATTTACCATTTACACAACGTGCCAACTTCATTGGTCTCGGGTTTTGTATATTGAAAAAAAGAACATTATTAAAAAAAATAATAAAGGCCACAAAAACGCATCGATCAAATTGGTTGTAATTAGCCTCTTAAGTCCTTTAGCAGCTATAAAATGATGTTGCTGAAAAGACGATATCTGTAAAATGTGTGTCTGTGGAGCACAAGCACTGATCCTGCAGCCGTGTGTGGAACTGTCAGTGTGCCCAGTTACTAAATAAAAACTAAATATTCCTGGCACGACAGCGGTGAGTGTTGATAAATCATATTGGGCGTGATAAATAATTATATTCGCATT
Organism: Nerophis ophidion; assembly: GCF_033978795.1. NCBI lineage: Eukaryota > Metazoa > Chordata > Actinopteri > Syngnathiformes > Syngnathidae > Nerophis > Nerophis ophidion. The sequence continues at coordinate 77,361,853 of NC_084614.1, forward strand.
TTCTCCCAGTATTGTGGGAGTTTTAATGATCAGCATATATTTTGCATGTTAATGAAGACAGAGACCCAAAATGTATTGCACGCCTTATTCTGCTCACTTAAGAGACACAATCCACTTTGCACAGGTTTAGTAGATCAGCTCTGCGTGTGCTATCGGGTTTGCACGTGTTTTAGTACACGCAAACCTTTAATAAATCAGGCCCTATGAGTCCAACTCCATCCTGGAGACGAGGATTGCACTTTGTCAGGCCTCTACCTTCACACCTGTGCAACTTGGGTGTGCCACCTGAAGACTAAGCACAAAATAACCACAAGAAGGTGCCAATCTCTCAGGAGGGGAAGTAAAAAAATAAAAGTGAAATCAACTCAATAAAGTATCCTTGATCCACATTTTTCCCACCATCACTACATTTATCTTAACTTGATGGCCTAATTCTTAAACTGAATGTTCACCTTTAGTAGGACTTCACACACAATAGTCAATATTTACACCACTGAAAAGTACAATCCACTTATGAGCAAAACAAAAACATTCTTCTCAAACTAGTTTATCAACAAGTCAGCTGCGTCATGCCTCAAAGTTTCCGCCTCCTCCACTTATTCACACACAGAGAAACTTAACAGCACTGCCTACACTCCAGACCAGGGGTCTCAAACTCAATTTACCAGGGGGCCACTGGATGCAGAGTCTGAGTGAGGCTGGGCCGCAAGAAAATATTTCTTTTTTTTTTTTTTTGCATACTCCTCAGCATGTCTAGTTGTATAATGACGTTTCAAATTGTATCCCTTGTGCAACTTTCTGGGTGCAAATAAGACACGTCGGGGTGCCCCTGTGCTCAACAAAGAAATATCGCATCTCCCACTTTTCCTGGAATTGTCTTTGCTCATCACTAACCCTTCTCTTCACTGCAGGCTTTGAAAAAGACATGTTTGGGGTTGTGGAATATATTTGTATTTAGCCCACGCACGGAGAATAATGTTGTTTCCGCAATGTGCGTCGCTCCGCTTTTCCTCCCTACAGCAACACGGCGGTCGGCGGATAATAGCCGGGAAAGATAGCGAGCGCAAAAAAGTGACGGCTCCCGGAGTGTTTATATGTAGTGTTCATCGTGTGAGGCAATGCAAACTAAACAAGAAAAAAAAAAAGCAAATAACGGTTTGAATTGGTCCAGGTTATCGGGGACTGTTATTACTGACGGACAGGTGTCGCGGTGTGACTGCAGCCAGGCACCTAAGTGAACCCCCGTCTCCATGACAACGTCTCTGTCGCTTTCACTCATTTGCAGCTTTTCCACCAACGCAGGGTAGGCAACCCAGAACGTTGAAAGAGCCATTTTGGACCCGAATAACACAACGCTGTCAAGCGCCGTTCATATAAAACTTGCGGGCCGCACTAACATTAAAGGCCTACTGAAATGAGATTTTCTTATTTAAACGGGGATAGCAGGTCCATTCTATGTGTCATACTTGATCATTTCCAGATATTGCCATATTTTTGCTGAAAGGATTTAGTAGAGAACATCGACGATAAAGTTAGCAACTTTTGGTGCTGATAAAAAAGCCTTGCCTGTACCGGAAGTAGCAGACGATGTGCGCGTGACGTCACGGGTTGTGGAGCTCCTCACATCTGAACATTGTTTACAATCATGGCCACCAGCAGCGAGAGCGATTCGGACCAAGAAAGTGGCGATTTCCCCATTAATTTGAGCGAAGATGAAAGATTCGTGGATGAGGAAAGTGAGAGTGAAGGACTAGAAGAAAAAAAAGACTACAGTGGGAGTGATTCAGATATTATTAGACAAATTTACTAGGATAATTCAGGAAATTTCCTTATCTGGTTATTGTGTTACTAGTGTTAAAGTGTGACTACATGGTCGTAACTGTACAACCTGAAGGTCGGCCCCGCACCTTTCTTCAGCACCAGTCGACGGATGGTGGCGATGCCCATCTCTGCCCTTCGCAAGGGACCCTCTCCGAAACACGATCTTTCAAAGTGACCGCTGCATAATACACAGTACTTTGTGTGTGTGGTCCAATCCAGCCGTGTTCGCTTGACCGCTCTGTTCCATAGTAAAGCTTCAACGTCATCCTTCGGGAATGTAAACAATGAAACACCGGCTGTGTTTGTGTTGCTAAAGGCGGCCGCAATACACCGCTTCCCACCTACAGCTTTCTTCTTTGATGTCTCCATTATTCATTGAACAAATAGCTAAATATTCAGCAACACAGATCTCCAGAGTACTGTGGAATTATGCGATTAAAACAGACGACTTATAGCTGGGAACGGTGCTGGAAGAAAATGTCCTCTACAATGCGTGACGTCACGCACACACGTCATCATACCGCGACCTTTCAGCAGGATACTTTGGCGCGAAATTTAAAATGGCAATTTAGTAAACTGGCATGTGTTGCAATGTTAATATTTCATCATTGATATATAAACTATCAGACTGCGTGGTCGCTAGTAGTGGCTTTCAGTAGGCCTTTCAATCAATCAATCACCAATCAATGTTTATTTATATAGCCCTAAATCACAAGTGCCTCAAAGGGCCGCACAAACCACAAGGACATCCTCGGTAGGGCCCACATAAGGGCAAGGAAAAACTCGCCCCAGTGGGACGTCGACCATGATGACTATGAGAAACCTTGGAGAGGACCACATATGTGGGCAACACAGGCACTGAGCAAAAGTCTCTTGCTCTCTGTCCCTCAGGACAGAACGGAAGGCTCCGAATGGAATTAGTTCAGTGAGTTTCAGTTTCGTCTGCAATGCATTCCATGCCATAGGGGCAGCAATGCCAAAAGCTCTTTTGCCAAATTCAGTCCGTACATGGGGAACAGTTAAAACATACAAATTGTTAGAACGTAACGCATAAGAGCTGTTTTTTCTTTGTCACAAAGTAGACAAGTATGGAGGTATTAAACCTAAAAGAGCTTTATAAATGATGGCCAGCCAATGTGTGTATCTGTGTGCACTCAATGAAGATAAGTCTGACTTCATATACAGTTGACAGTGGTGGGTGAGACTACGACAGCCAGGAACAAATCTTAGTGCTGAGTGAAAAACAGTGTCCAAGGACTGGAGGCATTTAGATGAAGCACTAAAATAAAGCAGGTCTCCATAATCATTTACGGGCAAGATAGTCGCTGTCACCAATTTCTTTCTGACTTTAAGAGAGAAGCCGTTTTTATTTCTAAAAAGGAAACCGAGCTTTACCCTGAGCTTAGAGACCAAGTTGTTAATATGGGCTTTAAATGAAAGCTCCTGATCAAGAGTAAAACCCAAGTACTTGTAATTTAAGACCTGCTCTATAGGGTTTCCATTTGATGTTACAATATTTGGAATATTTTCCAGTAGCACCCTTGAATGAGAGAAACCATTGCTTTGCTTTTATCTGTATTTAAAACCAATTTAAGATCAAATAAGCGAGCCTGGATGACATCAAAAGCAGCTTTTAAAAACTCCAAAGCCTGAGTGCTGGAGGTTGAACAGCAATAAATAATGGTGTCGTCTGCATAAAAATGGTACATTGCATTTGACAGATTATTGCAAAGATTATTCAAGTAGATAGAAAATAAAATGGGCCCCAGCACTGAGCCTTGTGGAACTCCTTTGGTAATGTCCAATAATGAAGAGGTTGTCCCAGCCACCTGTACACGTGGTGTTCTGCTGGAAAGATAGTCTGTGAACCAAGCAGCTGCATTTTTAGATAATCCAACGTGATGGAGAGCTTCAATGAGCAGACTGTGGTCTACTGTGTCAAATGCTTTTGACAAATCAATAAAAAGTATTTTTTGCCGTCCACAGTCTCGATTAAATCATTGAGGACCTTAAGAGCAGCTGTAATAGTGCTATGCTCTTTTCTAAAACCCGATTGAAATGGGGATTAAATATTGTTTAATTCTAAAAAAATCATTTAGCTGGTTACTGATGATTTTCTCAAACAATTTTGCTAAAATGCATAATTTAGAAATTGGTCTGTAATTATTTATATTTGTGGGTTCACCCCCTTTTAGCAGGGGAAGAACAAAGGCTGATTTCCAGATTTTTGGAATGATTTTACTTGTTAGACTGAGGTTAAAAATATGCGAGAGAGGCTCAGCAATAAAATCAGCAGCCACTTTTAAGAAAAAGGGTTCAATTTGGTCCGGTCCTGCTGCTTTAGTTGTGTCCAGGCTCTTTAGTGCATTGTATACCTCAGATACTGATACAGGTGTGAAGTCACAAGTGCAGGTGCTGCGTCTAATTACAGCCTGTGGTGTATTTGGGATATTAACATTAGTTAAACCAACATTTGACGATTGAGGATTCAACGACTCAAACAAAAATCCGCCAGACACTAAATACTCATTAAAACAATTTGATATAGTTGTCTTATCAGACAAAGTACCAGATTGAGTAATCAAAGGACATGGAAAGTCATTTGTTTTCACATGATTTAAAGAAGCTTTTATGGTTTGCCAAAACTTTTTGGGGTCATTGATATGTTTTTTGCATTCATGCAGGTAAAAATCAGACTTGGCTCTCTTAACAAGCGAAGTACATTTATTTCTAAGCTGGCGAAAGCTAAGCCAGTCAACCTCTGTCTTTGTTTTTCGAGCCCTGGCCCAAGCAACATCTCTCTCTTTGAGAAGGTTTCCAATTGCAGCGGTAAACCAGGGATTATTTCCACCTTTAACTCTACATTTTCGAAAGGGAGCATGTTTATTGACTTTACGTTGAAATTCGTTATAAAAGTATTTCAACGCTATCTCAATATCATCAATTAAAGCAACTCTGTTCCACTCAAAGGCAGCTAAGTCGTATATAAAAGCTGGGAGGCAAAAAATGTTAATATCTCTTTTGCATGTAATAATGGGTTTTGATTTTGGTAGCTTGCAGTTTCCTACAGCTGCAATTGTACAATGATCACTCAAGTCATTGACAAACACCCCAGTACCAGTGTACTTATGGGGAGCGTTGGTTAGAATTAGATCAAGTAAAGATGATTTTGAGGGGTTTTTAGTATTGGGTCGAGTTGGGGAAGTGAATAATTGAGTTAAATTTAGTGTGTTGCATACAGCTTTAAGGTTATCAGAAGAGGAAGTCAACCAGTCAAAATTTAAATCACCAACCAAGAGAAGTTCACTAGTCCACTCATAAAGGATTCAAGAGAGGCAAGGGCTTCAGTGGAGGCATAGGGAGGTCTATAACACCCTACAATTGCGAGAGTTTGGCCATGCGAGAATTCAAGCTGCAGGGCAAGGAGTTCAAATGGTTTAGTGATTGACAGTGATGATAATAAAGTAACATTAAATCTGTTTTTTATATACATAGCCACCCCTCCACCTTTTCGAGGACGATCGCATCGGAAGACATTGTATCCATTTATAGCAATGTCCTTGTCAGAGACTGCTTTACTTAGCCAGGTTTCTGATAAAATAAATATATCTGCATTGGTTGTTTGAATCCAAATTTTGACTAAGTCTAATTTTGGCAGTAGGCTTCTAATATTTGAATGAATTAAACCAAGACCTGACCTAGCTCTAAGTTCATCAGGAGTACTGATGTTGTATAAAGCTGGGCCTGGATTTGGTTGCACATTGCCTGATAGCGGAAGTAAGAGCAATATAAAGATTTTCCGTTTCATATGGCAAGGTGACCTCATGACAACATTATTTGGCTTCACAATATCAAAATGAGTAATATCAGAAGGAGAAAACCATCTGTTTAGCACAGAAATACACCATAACTGAAGCTGGTTAGAATTATTTAGCACTGACCCACATGTGGATATCAATAACCTTTGTGTAAATGCTGTAGTTTCAAAGGACCAGGTGATTGTTATTGCGTTTGGTAGAGTTAAAGGTTGGTGGAGCACCTGGTCAGGTACCCCACTACAATTGCAGAAAACAAGTCCAGGAAAAAGCATTAATATTAAATAGAGAGCTTTTGTCAAAGTCATTGTTAAATTGTTTTACTACCTACCCAGGTCCAATAATCAAAGTTCAGATGTCCGAGCTACAAGAGTTGGAAGACCAAGCTAAGGCTAGCAGAGGCCCAGCTTTAGTCAGTCTGAGGCTAAGATGGATCCAGGCCGTGGAAGACGGAAGGCCAAGATGAAGCCAGTCGACTCAGACTGTAGGTAGTGGAAGGCCAAGCTGAGACTAGTATAGATCCAGACTGTGGCAGATGGAAGGCCAAAATTTCAGCTAGCAAAACATCCCCCGGCTTCTGCAGGTCAGAGGCCTCCAGATTTCCAAATCCGACAAAAGCAGTCAGAAATACCACTTTTTGGAAGTAAGCCTTCATTCATCAATTGTTACGCTTAAAACTAGTGCAATTTACTTAAATCGGCTAAAAAAAGAGACTAAAACACATAGAAATTCAGACCACTTTGACAAGCAGACAAACAAAAGACAGTCCTGTCGGCCATCTTGGATTGGACATTCAACATTAACCCAATTTGGAAATCGGTCTGTAGTTATTTATATTTGTGGATTCACCTACTTTTGACGGAGGAAGAAGAAAGGCGGGTTTGCTGATTTTTGGAACGATTTTGCTTGAAAGACTCAGATTAAAAAAGCATGAAAAAGAAAAAGGCAATTAGAAATATTATACATTATGTCCCATATAAGCTCATACACGACACATTCTACAGATAGTGTATAAAAAAACCTAAATAGTGGAATAAAAGAGGTGAAAACATGTTAAATGCAACAAAGAAAAGTTGCATTGTTGAGTCTAATAAAGCTGCCATGCAGGTTGTTTTCTCTTTAAAGCTGTCATTGCTCAAAAATAATAATGAATCAAACTCAATGTTGTTACAAATTATTTAAACTAGTCATGGCTCCAATTACGTCACTTACAAAATTTGACTTAAGAGTATTTTTATAGGATATTTTGTGTTTATCCTACAAAAAAAAGGGTTTTTGACTAATAGGGCAAAAAAAAAAAAAAAACAGAAATGAAGAAGCTGTCACGTACTTGCATGGCTGCTCTAGTTGTGACCCCAAGATGCAGGAGACAGGAGGACGACGTGCGGCTGAGAGTCTTTTAATTCCCACAGGGAGCACAAGGAGGTGCAGCAGGGAAGTGCACAGAAGCATAAGCAGCATACAGAAAAACCAAAGTAACGTTTCACAAAACAATCCTTGAGCCCTGACTGGAGGGCGAGGCAGGCATAAATAGAAGCCAGTTGATTAAAGTAAAAGTACCAATGATTGTCACACACACACTAGGTGTGGTGAGATTTTCCTCTGCATTTGACCCATCACCCTCACCCCATGACCAGGTGTGGCCAGGCTGCCAATCAGCGACAGGTGAGGAGGGAAAAGGGCTCAGGGAGACAAACAGGAAGTGGGACCAAAATAAGAGCGCTGACTAGGAGATAAACACAAACGCAAACAGACCGCGTGACACCTGACGTGACAGGTCGTCACAGAAACGAGGGATGGATCTGAAGTTTATCGAGGGACTTAAGTGTTGAAAGTAAGAAAAATGATATTTGACTTATTTTTATGAGTGGGGCCCGTTTGGATCCTAATCATTTCAGTGGGACAAGTTTTAATTGTCATTGCTCAAAAAAAATAATGAATTAAAATCGATGATGTTATGAATTATTGACACATTTAGGATGGATGGATGGATGGAGATTGCAATTACGTTGAGTGAAAATTATTATTTTGTGCTTTTGCCATAACAAAACAAGGTTTTGACAAAAATGGCGTAAATTATGAAAAAAAAAAGACTGATAAGGACGGATAAACCTGAAATTGATCAAGGGATTTAAGTGTTGAATGAAAAAGTAAAAACAAACAAAAATGACCTACTTCTACCATTTTTATGACTGAGACTCTTCCTGGTCCCCAAGAAAGCAGTGCGAGGCGAGTGGAGAAAAAACGGATTTATTGACAGAGATGTGACACAATGTGATATTGATCATAAGCAGCGGCCATTGAAAGAAAAGAAGAAATCCTCGTCATGACGTCAAGGCCATGAAACGTGCGATTTTACAGCCACCAACGTTTGATCTTGAAAGTCTTTTAACGGCCAAAGAAGAATACATGGAATAGCGTGAGGAGCAGTCGGACGAAGAACAAAGCACATCTCCATCTCATCTCCGAGTGTGATGACGTCCCTCAGCGATGGAGACATCTCCCTGTGTTCCAGTGCACAAAGCATCCTGGAGGAAGAAGACCACTCAGCACATTCCCGACAGAAGCAGGTGAATCCAAGTTGAACATCATCTTCACACAAGAACATTTGGAGGTGCAGACAGTCCATGTGAGCTTACTCAGCCTTCAGCCGCCTGCACGTTCTCGTCGAGCTCCACGCCGCCGTGGCGAGCTGCGGGACAAACGCAAACGGTGAAGGAAGAACATCCAGAAGGTGCCTCGTCACTCACATCAGATCTTTGAGGTGTGACTTGGAAACATGACGAGTCAGCACACTTGATGTCTCATTTGGCTGATCCTCATCATGAGGACTCCTGTCAAAAGTGAGATATGCCAGACTTTGTATTGCGTGTGCTCACAGGAGGGACTTTTATTGTGAAGGAGTCAGCTCCAGTTGGGCTTTTCCGGCTAAACTTGTAACAAAGGTCCACATCAGACCTCCATGTGAGTGACGCTTCACCACGGCTTTGTTTCTTGCGGCTCAAAGAAAAGATGTTTTACTTACCAGCTGGATCGTACTGGGCTGAAATGAAAGAGAAACAAGGTGAAGTGGACTTTTCCCCTCACGTCACGCCGTGTTTCTACGTGAGAGTGTGCGCTCTGTCTCTGTGGATCTTTGAGTGTTTGGCTGGAAGGCAACTAAAAGATGGCCGCACCTTTGCAGCCCGGATGAAAGCATCAACTCACGGCCTGGACCGAGTGCACCGAGAAGAAGAAGACAGAGGACATTGGAGTCCCTCACCTTGTCTGTTTCTGTGACGCCTGACCATGACCATGATGATGATGATGATGATGATGGCCGCCACAGCGAGGACCGCCGCCGTGGCAGCGAGGGCGACGCTCAAGTTGTCTGTGGAGAGCAAAAAAGCACAAGTGGAGTGACAAAGCATGAAGAGGAAACCTTCATGACTACTTTGCATGCAGACGTCAAGCGTTGTCATGGTGACATGGATCAATAATGGTGACAGGTGGACTTGTGATGGGAAACATCTCCAACTAAATGTGTCTTTCTCACCTTCATGGCTTCAATCAATCAATCAATCAATGTTTACTTATATAGCCCTAAATCACTAGTGTCTCAAAGGACTGCACAAACCACCACGACATCCTCGGTAGGCCCACATAAGGGCAAGGAACAATTCACACCCAGTGGGACGTCGGTGACAATGACGACTATGAGAATTAATGGTGAATATGTTCCCCATACTAAAGTGTAACCATGTTTTTTTACTGGTGCACAAAATGAAGCGTGCATGAACATCACCATCTTCAAAGAACAAAACCAACACTGTGCATAAACTCACAATTACTTCTGCTGTTGCCGTATCCGTACTACGCCGAAAGGGAGAAGTTTTTATTTACACGATGAGTCGGGCGTGTCTTGACCTCCGCCGAACCCCAAGAGTTCGATTGAACCCAGGTTAAGAACCACTGGTTTAGTGTAAACAGACTTACTGTAATTAAATGCTTAATGAAATGTTCTAGTCCTCTTTCACAC